>NC_134705.1:134304769-134342269 GCF_043290135.1 Rhipicephalus microplus
GGTGTGAATGCACGTTGAGGGAGAAAATAATTAGCACCAAAGTCAATGAGAAAACATTGTCACACGACGGTGACATTAGCTATGTGGTATATACATTCAAAAGAAATAGCGCGCAAACGCATAGCACAAGAGTCGGTGATGGGTATACAATTATTATTAAGCTTGCCGTTTAACGCCCCAACACCACGACAGGAATATGAGAGAGAATGAATTGGAAGCCTCTGGCATTTTAGACATTTAACGGGCATTAAAGTGAAGCACCGGTGATTTAAAGCACTCTGATTAGCGGGTGCACATCCAGAGAGCTGGTTAAGATGTAAAGAACCACCTCGACCCCACTTAATTATTACGGCGTACTTTCAGTGTACCTTTCCAAGAAGAGGATTTCTTAGGGCTTCCCATTGCTCACCATTCATTTCCCATTGGTTGATCCCGTCGGAGAATTTCTGTGCCCGGCTTTACTTGCAAATGACACTGTTAAACTCTCAATCCACGCGCCTTCTTCAAAAGGTGGCTTATCGTGCCACCTTTCACGCTTGAAACGCTAAAGCTTCAATCTGCTGAGTGCCTTCACGAAACATTTCGAAACGGACCTAAGTTGACACTTTCGGGACACCAGTAATCTTGGAGTCTTTCTTTTGCTACTTTGCGAAAGCTTCTCCAGCTCCCCAATAAAACAATTCTCTCTCTCTCTTTTCACGAAAGCTATTTTGCTCTACAGTAGATTACTAATATCCGGGCTGGGTTTGCGATGTAAAAACCGAGTGCACAGACTAAAATGTAAAATGTGCTGGTTTCTACTAATATCGCTTGAAAACAAATCTGCTACAATGCCGCTATGTACCGTGGCAACACTGGCGTAGATTGAGGAAGGGTGCATGTTGTAGAGCGTACGCAACAAAAATCAGTAAAAATTTCATGTTTTTTTTTAAATCACAGCTGCTGGAGGTGTGGATATCTTGTCCACCGTCGTGAAAAGCTATGACCATGCACCGATACGCGCTATCTTCATTCTGTTTACACTAGAGCGCGAACGTTCTTAGGTGGATGTGCGCCATCAGAATTGCCGAGCCGCACAACGGTGCACAGGAGGTGCGAGTGTCAAACAAAAACAAACAAGTGAAAAAGAGAGCGGGAAAGAAAGTAATAGCGAATTGAGCGAAAGAGGAAGAGAGAAACGAACTCATATGGTGATACAAAGAAAAGCAAGACAGAAGAAGTAGTTGAGAGTTAAATGAACAGGCACTGAAACTACATTGAAAAAACAAAGAGCTATGGAGATAGCGCAAGAAAAAAAAAGAAGCAGAGAAATGAAAGTAGTTACCAAAGGAGACAGAGAGACAGATGACATAGAAAGAGAGATAGCAATAAAGAAGAAAACGCGGAAAATGAGACAGAAAGGGGACGCGGAGGAAAAGGGGGGGGGGAAGTAAAGAGGAAAAAGAAGGAAAGAATGATAGAGAGGCAAGAAAAAAAATAAGAAAAAAAAACAAGAAAGAGAAATAAGTGGGTAGACATAGAAAAAAAAAACAAAAAAAAGTAATGAGAAACGAGACTGGCCACCCACCAGTGCTCTTTCATCAGGCTTGGCACCACTTCTGCCAAGCTGCCAGTATTTAATTTTTTTTTGTAGCGGTGGAATTGACAAGATAGTCCGCAGTTGGCGTGAATAGGTTACTGGCATGAGCTTAAATAAGAGAACCACAAGAACATATCGTAGCGCATTGTTCTTTATATGCTTCGTTTTCGAAGTATAAAGAAGTTCCACGAGCCTCACTGGTCTGCCGACGTATATGCAGCTTACAATGAGAAACAGCGACGTCCGCTTCGGAACGTCACTGGCTAAGGTGCCAGGCTGATGACCCCGAAGGTCGTGGGTTTGATCCCCACCGCGACAGTTGCGTTTTGATAAAGAGGAACTGGCAGAGGCCCGTGCTCTGTGGGATGTAAGGGTGCTTTAAAGAAAGGCAGACGGTAGAAGTTTTCGGAGCCCTCCCCTACGGCCTCTCATGATCATATCCCGATTTTCAGTCATATAAACCCCGGATATTATTATCAAATCAAATCAAATCAAGTTTCATTATTTCATAAAAAGATGTACAAAAAGAATATACAGAAGGAGGTCCCGTAGTATACACTGAAACGGGACCTCCTATGAAATGTAAACACAAGTATTTGATTGGCAACAACAGTGCGAAACTAAGAGAATACAAGGTTAAGCAAATGAAATATAAATACATTCTAATAACGATGCTCTCATAAACTATATGCAGTCGGAAACATAAATTGTAAAACATATTTATGTACATATATGTAAATAGCATGACATGAAAATAAAAAAAAACGAGAGACTGAAAGGAGAATGACATGGCGAGGGAGAAGCCGGTTAGATAAATAGTGAGTGTCGCATAGCCAAAATTTTTTTGATTCATGGCAAAATTTTTGTTTCTGAATTTTCATTAGAAATGGCATTGTATTCCATAATGATATGGCCGCAAAGTGAACTGACTGTTTGCCGTATTAGTTCGAACTTTGGGCAAAATGTAGTTGTTATGCTGTGCGAAACGACTTCACTTATTATTAAGGGAAGATGACGAATGAATTGATGATAACGATATTTGTTTATTGATTACTTTGAAAATAAAAGTGGCGAGATTGAAATTTACAAGGCCGGCAACGCCGAGAATTTTATTTTCTTGTAGCAACTGTTTAGCATTGTGGGTGGCTGAACTAAACGTGTATGTGAGGAACACCGAAGACATTGGAATGACAGTTACAGATGGAAAAAGTATGTCGCAGTAACAGACTGCGGAATAGAACAAACAAAAAGAGCTGAATGTGCCCCTAATGGCACCGTATCAAGTAGAAAAAATAAAATAACAAAATACAAACGCAGTTTAAACCTTTCTCCCTTTAAAGTGCATCGGCGAAAACAACACAACTGTGCGCAAGCTGAAATAAGATAATGCAACGTGTCAATACGAGTACGTGTTCACGCTAAAGTGCAGAAGGTAAATTAGAGGTCAATTGACATTACTTCAATGCGTATGCAAAAAAAAAAAGCAGAGCACGCTTGAGCTTCGGCTTCGATAGCAGATCGTGATAGCGTATTCGGGACTCATTCCCATCGCCTTCTGAACTGCTTGGCTGCTTCGGTTCTTGGTTCATACCTCAGCCTTGACGTTAAGGAACGAATGATCATGCGCATTACATTGGCCGTTTCAAATTGTTATTGAATGCCTAATAATTGCTCATCGCGGCATAAGTATTCTTTTTCGCAAAGCAGTGAACGACCCACGACGCGTCCGAAGGGCAACACGAGAACATACACAGCTATTCTCTATGTTGATGGTCGGGCTGCTGATCAGGATTAAATAAGTCGAAGTGCTTTGTAATGGGTGGTTCTTTGAAACATCCACTTTTTGCTCGATTCACATCTTCGGACACCTGGGGTGATTCTGTGCTTCTTCCACGCAATATATGATGCGTGAAGGTGACTCTTCCTAATGCACAGTTTGTAGATAGTGTTTTTTTTTTTTGTCCAAAGCAGTCTCAAGGAATTGCACGTCCGCATTGTGGAACACCTGCTTATCACGCAGACAGCCTGATTTTGATTTTCACTCAGATACGATTACTTCTAGAAGTTATTCATATGTATCTTTCACAATTTTTTGGTCACGGAAAATGCGAACATTTTTCGCTACCAACCAACGACGCCATCACCGATGCCGACACCGAAATTTTTGCGAAAAAAGCTCATCACCGCTATTACATTATTGCGACTTGACATTTTGGTCACAGTCTTTAGACAGAAAAGAGGTAGAGAATAATCGTCCTAATTTGAAAATTAGACTCGGAAGGGACGGCATACACGTATACACTTGCTCCCTTTGTGTAAAAATTCAGTCTGTATGTAGTAATAGTTTGTATTCTTGTTTATGTTTATTCCTGCTCCGAGTGTGTGAATAGGGGTGCTAGGGCGCACAAAACCAACCTTTCTTTTAACACTGGAGACTTAGTTGTCTGAAACCATTAGCAAAAACAACAATTTAAATTGAAAAACCAAAGAAATAAAGTAACAGGAAGTAACAATTCAATAGAGTGAAGTTTAAAAGTAATTTATTGCCTAGCACAGCATTTTACCTGTTCTCTGTTAGCATCAGGAAATGAGCCTGTTGGTTTATTTTTTTTTTCATTTTTTATTGCTGTGGCAACCTGGTTTTCACGACGTTCCTTATCCGCACCTCCCCGTTCATTATATTTGATTTTTCTTTGTGCGCTTGCTTTCTATTCGCTGCATCTTCACTTCCAGCAAGCCCCATTTTGTTATCTTCTTTTTATCATTATTTCGTTCTTACCCTCTTGTTCTGTCACCCTTGTTCGCTTCTCCACGCAGGGGTGACCGGCTTTGACGCATTGCTGGCTATCGCTGCATCAGCGGTGCGAGCAATTAGCCAGCGTGACAATTACTTGCGTTTCTGTCGGCAACCACAGCAGTCTCGCTGGCACCGCTATCTCCCCTGTCGGTGACCATACGGATGATATTTTTCACGCCCCGGTTCTTCGACAATTTGTGCCTTCCCTCGCTGCCTTATTCATCGACCTTGTCCTCGTTGTCATAGTGTTGCCGAGCCGGCACGTTTAATTGAGGCTGATTAGCGAAACAAGTGTCGCTAATTACGCAGCCCCTTGATTGCACTAGGCTATTAAACGACCCGTGCCTGTTTCTTTAGTTATGTATGAGAGGAGTTTCACACTATAGATAGCCCTTATTAAATTACCGCTGTGTTGTGTGGAGTGTCTGCTGCTTTATCATGAATAAAATGTTGTTGGCTTGGTCGTTCACGAGACATAAATTTGCATTCAAAGCACAGCCCGATGAGGCGCCAGAAAAGATGCAATCCGGGATGCGGTATATCTTATCTCCTTTTTTCAGGAAACAGCCTAATAAACACGAGCTAATTGGCCGTAAAAAACACACCATTTATATACGTGTATATGCGTTTAGAAATCGAGTATCAAAAGAACGCCGCACTCGGTAAGTTTGAGAGGTTTCGTTTTCTGTGTTTCCGGCAATATTTCTTTCTCTTTTTTTTTTCAAATATTATCTATACTCCTTCCGCCATACATATTTCCGCGGCTTCGTCTACTATTCAGCACAGACAGTAAAAGTAATTTCGAGGCAACAACGTACTCGTAGTCATACTCAGTGGGTTAGGAATTTCTATTGAAATGTGAGTTTAAATCTTGGTTAATACGAATTGCGTCATATAAGCTTGTGACTTTGAGTATAATAATTACTTATCTCCATACATTGCGTAACTGCTTATATTGACTGAGAATTTTTCGTTTTTTTTTTACTTCTGCAAGTGCTTGTGATTCAGTCACCCTTGACATCATGGGTTCTATTCAGAGCCTGCACTGTCCGGTAAATAAACAAATACATAAATCTTGAGAGAAAGACAGATTTTCGGAAGTGAAAATATAAGTGCCTCTTTTTTAGTTTCATCTGGTCAGAGGCAAGGCCATGGCTTTGGACCTGGCCACGGCAGTCGCATCATTTCCATGAAGGCAAAACGGTAGAGGCCTGTGTATTGCTTGATGTCAGTGAGTGGTAGGTAAAAAACACCTGTTGGTCTAGATTTCTGTAGCCGTTCGCTACGGCGTGTTTCAGAATCATGTCGTGGTTTTGATATGTAAACTCTGTATAATAATATTATAAATATTTAGAGGGCGTGCACTCTGCACAACTGTACTTCAGTAATTAGATGGTCTTCGCTATCTCAGCTATCTCTCGGGGGCTTTATACTCGCTAATTTGGAACTTTTAGTGTAACCGCAACGTATCAATTTTGATGCCTGATATGGTTTGTTTGACCTGCATGTTGTTTTTGTCTTTTCGTTTAGCTTATTTTAATTTGGAGAGGAGGGGGGGGGGGCTGACAACTTTTAATCAACTGTGGTAAGTAAACAGCTACGAATAGAAGATTGTACGAATTTATATTTTTCTAACTAACGCGATGATAATGCAACGTCGTGTGACTCGCATTTTCCTACTCTTTTAAACTTTTTTTGTATCTAAATGAACCTCTGTTCTTACGTGCCCCACTAGCATATAAAATTTTCTTTTTACCACTGCGTAGTGTGGCCTGCCTATGTATGCGTAAATATGTAATTAGTAAATGCACATAAATACAAAAGTCCATGCTCATATTCATGACTAAGAAAAAGTCTGCGTTTGAATTTAAAGGCATCGTAATTTATCCACCCTTTCTAAAGTCGCCGAACAAAAGCACCAAGTGGTCATTTTGCCACATAATCTACAATAAGACGCTCATATTCATGACATCATGTTACCCGCGCTGACAATATTGTTAATTATAAAAGGGCAACTACAGAAAGCCCGACCAGACACAAAGCTACTGCCCTCCAATACACTTATCTGTAGTATTCTGGAGAACGGAGGCACTGCGTCGTTTCCGCACAGAAAAACATTACCAGCAAGCTCGAAGGTATCCAACGAAGCGTGCTTAATGTGACCCCTTTCAACAAAATTAACTGATCAGATTCAGCGACAGAATCGCTTAAAAAGGCTTGAGCACTAACCATAAGAAATTTGGCAATATTGGCACGCCTAGAGTGAAAGTATCAACTCTTACGCAGTAATCTAAACTGATAAAAGTTCCCCTACTTAAGCCTATCCGCAGCTAGAACTACCCACCACATACACTCTCGTACCCTTGCCTCTTACAGATTTCACACAGATGCTTGCAAATTGTCGTTCTTCCCGTTTGCGATCAGAGAACGGAGTAACCTGCCTCCCTTCATTACCAGTCGCACATCCTTAACCACTTTCTGAAAGCTCGTTGAAGACGACTAGAGAGCCTCGCAAATTTAATATAGTGATATGTTTTTCTCTTTTTTTTCCCATTAATTTAGGTGAATTTCTAGTATATTTATAGTTTTAAAACGTCGTTGTATGTTATCTTTGCATTTCTAGTTGTTGGTGCTTTTTCTGTGTGTTTTTTGTTATATTGAATATTAACTCACCGTCCTAAACTGTCCACCTATTATAATCCTTCACGAATCGACAGTGTGTTTAAATAAATAACAGTAACAAAAACAATAATATTTTTGTAATGATAAATTATATACATTTAGTAATAATATAAATGATATTAGTAATAAAACTAATACTATTATTGTATAATAAAAACATTCGCATTTCCACCCTAGAATATGCGCTTGCATTGATTATTATAAGTGCTGTTGCGTCCTAAAAGAAACGAAATTCTTCGTCTGTCGTGCAAAAATGTCGGGACCTGAAGTATCAGCTCGTATCGGTAGCATCACTTCTTCTCTCGATATGACTAGCAATATTCGATTACATCGTGTAATCCATGCTTGTTACATGTATGTAAACTAATCTCGAAACTGCGCCGAGTTGTAGCGGGCGTTCATGCCGGTGGTAGCGTTGAAGTTTTGTTCGTATGCCGATTCGTATGCCGAAGCGCACGGCGCATGCGCGGCCACATGCCTTCCGATATCTATACGAAATCTCCGGCGTGCTTCAGGAGCTACACAGCCACGCCCCTTTTGTGTTGTCGTTTCTCGACGCCTGTCTTTTTTGCGGCAAATAAACTACTTCTTGTGCTCAACTTTCAAGAATCTAATCCCCGTATTCTAGAACGTCCCTTTACTCAACGCTTAACCTTCACTTGAGAAAGCCGACGGGAGTGCCATCTCTAGGCAGGGAAACTCACTGCGGATTAGCGATAATCTGCTGCGATTCTTCAGCAGCGCAGCGTCATTGTGAGCCGAGCTGTGGCGCAAGGCTCAAATCTGTCAAGTGAAGGGTTAAAGTCGAGTCGAGGAGCGTTTGTGAATACGGGAGTTAGTGTTTTTTTTTTCGCTCTAACTTGAGGTGAGTACGCAACAGAGTCGTTGGTGTCGGCGCTTATGTTTCCCCTTCTGTCCCAGCTTTCTGATTTAATCAGCGAAGGGCAGCCAACTTGGTGACGCTGTGCTTATCCTAAACGTGATTACTGCCATCTTTTGAACCCTTCAATGAACCCCGTTGCTTCTAACCTACTTCAATGGACATGTGTCGCAGGGCATATGCGGCCTTTCGTAAACAATACCATAATATATTACGAAACGGACATCGATAATATAATCACGATGAGGTAGGTTGCTAATCGCATTAACGTCGCCGATAATCTCCTACAGAGAGATGCGCTAGATGCTTTCTGTGCTTACTAAGCTGAAGACAAGTGACGTTCCTCGAACTAATCCCTTCCTTTTTGACAAGTTTTGCAACGTTTCCACACATCCAACTCCGTTTGACATGTGTGCCAAGTGCAGATGAATGCCCGTTAAATTAACGTCATCTCAGGGAGTTCCTGAGTTGACACGCAAAGCACCGTACATGGGTAGCTTCATGGATTATCTATGAAAACTTTTTTTTTCTTTAAAAAAAGCCAGGCAGTTCTTTTTTTTTTGCCAAGAAATGATGATGACCACGAAGTGATAAAGTTGTGTTATTTTCGCAGTGCTACTTTATATGTGACAGTATTGTGCTACCGTAAGGTTTTTTTCGTAACAAGTGACACGGTGGAGTCGCACTGTCAAATGAGACAGCTAAAACACACATGTCATTCACAGGGGCTTAGCTAGACATATTTTGTACATGGAAGGAGTGAAAGAGGGTCTGGTTAAACTTCATGCTTTTATGTATGTATGTATGTGCGAATGTAAATATATAACTACGAAATGTAAGGGTCCCAGGGGGTTTGAACCCCCCTCTTTTCCGCCCCTTTCGAAATTCTGTACTTCAATTCTGACATCCCTTGTGCCCCCATCCGCCAAACCACCAACACCTGCCTATGCCAGTCATGTAGCAATACTTGAGTGTCTCAAACGCCGGCATATTTAAAAAAAATGACGCGATATTTTTATACCGAAAAACGCCTCTACTTGCTCTGATAGGCTCAACGCAGTTCAATGTGCAGGGAACCTCTGCTGCAGTCCATTGCACTTAATTGAAATGAGCCCGGTGCAAGTCAGAGTTATTCAGTCATACCTGTTGCGAAATTTCATATCGTTAGTATCACCGTGTTCGTGGACGTATTTGCGAAGGATTAGAAATCGATGCACCACCTGTTAGCTATGAGAGTAATCACAGCGCATCGGTATGGTCACTGTGGTATTCGTGAATTTCGCGCGACTTCACGCAGCAGGGATTGGCAGAGCTGCTTTCGACAAAGGCTTATGTGTTCTGTTGGAGCACAATCATCACGAAAATAAAGGCGCAGGTTTAAAAAAAAAACTTATCACTTGGTCAATGCTGCATGTCTGGCGGGCTTGAGAACTGGAACGTCATTTCCTAGCTTGTTTTTTCATCCACAGATGGTGCCACAATAAGCAGACCTCCATGAGTCAGGTTAACGGAGTGTTTCGATCTTTGCAAACCAGCCTTCAATGCTCTTTTAATTTCAAAACAGATATCTTTGTGCGTCTGCATCTGATTTAAGCTTATGGCAACTTGAAGTGCTCTCACTAACGGAACATATGGTTAGATTTTCATTATTCCTTCTTATGTAGAGCGCTTCTTGATCGCAGAGCCCTTCAGAGGACGAGGCTATCGCGTGCTGTCATCGTCGCTTGGCTTAAAGGGGCCCTGCAGCACTTTTTCGCGCATGGTCAAGAAACGCTGCCAATCGGTGCTAGAGGTTCCCGAGAACACGCGAGCCAAATACAAGAGCGCAGCACGTGGCCTGTAATTCACAATAAATTCTCAAAATCAGCAAAGAATTGCCTTCTGTTCTCCACAAATGACGGGAAAAGCTCGAACATCACTCGTCACAGTGATTGTATTAGTCATTGGTTGATTTGAGCATGGCGTGCTTGGTCGTTACAGAGATACCCACAGGAGGTCACTACTTGTTCACGTGTGTGCACGTGATCGCACTGAAAAGCCGCGTATTCGAAGAAAAAAAAAGAAGCGAACAAGTGCTGAAGGTCACGAGGTGCGCGTGACGTGTTGGTTTTCCCCGTGCCATCCCTCTCTGCTTAGCTTCCAGTGCTTTTGTCCAGACGAGAAAACAGAGAATGCAATTGCAGCGTGGGACAAATCTCTACAGCTTCGCTCGAACTGGACGGAATCTAAATACTTTTCGTGGTGGTGAATTCGTCCGTCAATAAGCTTTTTTAGTGAATCCACTCAATAGCTACTTGAAAAAGTGTTGCAGGGCTCATTCAAGGCAGGCAACGCTACTTATATATAGCATAGCCATCTGTAGCACGCTCGCACCAAAGGAATGTCTTCTTCCTGTTGTTCTTTGAGTGCCTCGATGTTGACAATGAAGTGCGGAGCACTTTCAATAGAACCACGTTGAAAAATAAAAAGAAAGAGGTAAGAAGCGAGATATAGTAAGAGAGAAGAAATGTAAAAGAAGGAGGACATAATATACAAATAAAAAGAAACAAAGAGAAAAAGTTTGTAAAAGACAAAAAAAGGAAAAAATAAAGGTAGACAGAAACACAAGGTAAGGCTAACCAGTTTCAAAATCATTTCAGGCTTAGCACCACTCGTCCACAGCGGCCTCAGTTTTTTTTTTCTCTTCTAGTGAGCTACGTAGCATGCACAATATTTACTGCTGTTGTAGACGTAGTGTGTAACGCGCTTGATTTATTAAATTCCATCAACTCTCAATCACTGAGCCCTCTCTAGGAGAACCTGGACAATATCTTCTACTGCATAAACGTTGCAAAATGTTTCACAATCGCGATCATGTGGCACCCCTGTAATGAAATGTTCTATGTCTGTTCTTTCCAATACTTTTTTTCAATCAAGTAACAGCGCATCACTTGCTTCGGTACTTGAGTTAGTCAACAGTTCGGTAAATTAGTAAGGGGATTGCGAGTTAGTCACTAGGTGATTGCAGCGTCGTCATCCGAACCACCAAGTATTTTCATTAGCATGGGTGCCTCGTTTGTTCACGTTAAACGGACGATTATTCGGATATCGTTACTTTTATGAGCCTAATGTACCAAGACTAATAGTCTAGGAGGATATAGGCGAAACATTATTTAAAGGCCTGAGGTGCACGACTTTTACTATTTTCTTTACTAGTCACAAAACGTAGTTCAGCGTTCTTGAATATTTTAAATATTACTAAGGCATCGCAAAATCGGTCAGCCTACACTAGTATGCGTGTTTAGTGATACGTATCTCTGGTTGATGATTCTAGTAGCGAAACTGCTTAACTCGCAAGGTACGTCTTTAGGCGTACGCACAGAAACCTCGCCGAGCCATGACGTTGCCAAGCGTTGCCTAGAATTCTGTTAGAAGAAGTAAATAAACAGGAGCGGAGAAGAGGAGCAAATAGAATAAATAAAAAGTCGAAATTTCTTCGTGAGCCGGGAATCGATCCCGGGTATAGAGGCTCTTGAGGCAATCATCGCAGAACGGACGTTTATGGTAAGCATTTGATTGCGTCGCTGCAGGGGAGAGAAAAGGAAACAAGATAAAGATGGATAGAAAGAAAGAGAATAAAAGAGAAAGAAAACAAGAGGAGGAGAGCATATTCTAGCATATCAAGACAGCTAAGGGTTGTAATATTTGAAAAGATGTGTTAGCACATATACTGTGTATAGAAATGCAAAGGTGTGCATGCGGGTGTTTTATGGCTGTGTGAATCGATGTAAACAAACTGCACATTCCCATGATGTTCCAACTTGTTCCTGTGTGACATTATGTTTTTTATTGTTCATTTTGAGCACTAATAATAATTTTTTTGTTGTTGCACATTTCATTGATATGGAGTGGCCGAGGTAATATTGACCTCAACCTCTCTACAGCAAGACGGCTACAACAAAAGAGAACAGGAGGAGGGGGGAAGGTGCGTCAAGGCGAGAAGGCGAAAGAAAGAATTGGGGGGCTAAAAGAGCGTAGCCATGTATACACTATATAGTGTGGCACGGTGAAAGGGACATTGAGAGTGAGGAGAAATAAAATGAGGAGGGTAAAGCTACCAGCCTCACTGTATCCGCCATCTTCGCAGCGTTCGTGAGCAGCTGCCCCGGTTCTTTAAATAGCATGCTAGGTTAGATTCCTTAGCAGTGATTTGTTAATCGAGGTGGGCTGAATGGTGCGTGGCACTTTGTGTCTCGTCTAGTCCTTTATTCCCTCACGCTGCAATTATTTTATTCCATCCGGAGCTCCGCCTACCAAAAGTGGAGAAATTTGCTTCCCGATGTGCCTGGTGGAACACGGGGAAAATGAGTACACGTGAATTGTAATCCACCGAGCGATCGCTTGAAAGCTTCTTAAGATATGTTTGTCGTGTTATGCAGTGGTATGTAGCAGGCGCACATGTTAGCTGTATTAGTATACCTTGTTGAATGATCGCGCACCATTACATTTTGCTGTCGCACTGTCATTTCGTCGTTTTCATTACTGTTCTTGCTTTTGATTACCATACCTTGGTTGAATTACTTTTTGGTTGATTGAAGTGTTCCTACGTTTCATAGCTGGCATTTTATCAGTTTCCCGAATCGCTTTGGTACATTTCTGACGTATTTCGTGCATTTATCGAAATGTGGCCCACATGCATTCATTTATTTCAGTCTTAACTTGCAGTGCCGCACATTTATGCATTGAGGTTGATATATATTATGCTAGTTTAGGGACATTCGCTTCTACAATGCCCACAAGCGCGTTGTAATCATTTGTTTTTGAATATTCCGGCTTGTGGTGCTTTTTTTTAGTTTTATATGGTCGTTACGCCACAAAACAGTGAAACTTCAACAACACTAGCTTGAGAATAACCACATTCATTTATTATATATTTATGTACATTTAAATACAATCACATTCAGCAACAAAAGGTCTGGTTTCTCTTTTGATTTTCATCATTTCTAACTGTTCGACTTTTCCGTCCTAAAACCATTTGCTGAATATTTATTTATTTATTTTATTTACAGAGTTCCTGCAACGCCATAGGGGCATTACCGCAGGGGGTATACATACAAAGTTACAAAATCAATAAGGTTGCTAACATTTCTGTGACAGTACACCTTAACATTTTGGAAAATAACAACATCAGAAATGATAACAACATCGGAGCACACAAAAATATTTTAGTACATTATGGCACGTGGCAAACAGGAACAAAAGCTAAATAGACATGTCACATTGTCACAACGATGAAAAGAAAGCGCTGTTGTCACACAAGTTTACAATTTATTCGGGAAATTTATTCAAGTCTCAATTTGTTCTTAAAAAGAAGGAGTTGGCGAAAGTTGTGGTTTTGAATGTGTATTCTCGTATTTTATGTGTGGGTTGGCATCTTGTGGAACGATATGTTGCGACCACTAGAAATTTTACTAATCGATTCCCGTTAGGTTGATTGCATCTTATCGCTTTCCCGAATTGTTTTGGCAAATTTCTGGGGTATTTCAGGCCTTTATCGAAACCTGGCTCACATGTATTCACATATTTCAGTGCTTACTTGCAGTGCCGGGCATTTGTGCCCCGAGGTTCATATATTATGCTTTTTTAGACGCATTCGCTCCTACAATGCCTACAAGCACGCTGTAATCAATGGTTTATGGATATACTGGCTCGTGCTCCTTTTTGGGTTTCATGTGGTTATGACGCCACGAAACAGTGAAACATCAACAACACTCGTTTGAGAGCTCTTACATACATGTATTGTAAATTTATTACATTTAATTGCAATCAAGTTTTCGGCGAAGTTTTCATCTTATAGATTGTAGAGTTTTGAAGCCTGATGTGGCCGTTATTTCCGATATACTAGCCAATGGGTCGTAATTTTCGCTAATAAAACGGGTTGCCTGGTTTTGAATTATGGAAGACATCGTAGTGGAATTCTTCGTAGGCTCACACTACCTGGGTATTTTGCTTAACGTGTGACTAAACGTAAATGTACGGGCATCTAACATTTCGCCGTCGTCCAACTGCGGCAGCCAGTATTCGATACCGCGACCTTCCACTAACCAGTCAAGCACTATGAGCATGGAATACCACAGCCGTTCTTATTTTCAGTTCAGTTGTTTTGCAATACCCCATCCGTTCTCACGATGTAGATGGTTGATGACGTTCCCAGAGCAAACCGTGTGATCGGGGCGGCAAGGTTGACCGCTCGTCAAAGAAGCGGATGCATTTTTTATTTCGCCGGTAACTCGACCAGTCTGCTTTCGCACCTTGACATTCCGCAGGCCATTGTCCTGTCGTAAAGCAGCTCGTAACAATAACGGGCGGCGCGCTGAATGCGTCCTTCGTTGCGATGTCCTGTGATACGTCGCCTGCACTGAAGGACACCCGATATGAAAGCATGGTCATTGAAACTGTACGCGCGAATGAGCACTTTAAGCGCAGATGCCAACAATAAATGGCTTATTCTAAACTACTTCATCCTTAATGCTTTAGTAAATGAGTGTCGACCTAATATTCCACCTGTAGGATGAGTGAAACAACCAATATACCGATGAAATTAAAATTAGTGAAATACAAAAAAAAGTGAATGTGCAAGCTCTCAGTATGTTTCATCAACGAAACTAAGATATTCAGCCACAGTGTTCATCCGTGTGTTAATCTCGATGGTTCAATGACCTATCGGGATTAACACTGGGATGTGTGAGCCCCGCCGCGGTGGTCTAGTGGCCAAGGTACTCGGCTGCTAACCCGCAGGTCACAAGATCGAATCCCGGCTGCGGCGGCTGCATTTTCTATGAAGGCGAAAATGTTGTAGGCCCGTGTTCTCAGATTTTAGAGCACGTTAAGGAAACCTAGGTGGTCGAAATTTCCGAAGCCCTCCACTACAGCGTCTCTCATAATCATATTGAGACGTTAAACCCCGCATATTGATCAATCGCTGGGATGTGTGAATCCCGCTTGTGTGCGTGCCTTCTCCGTTTCTTGTCGCTTTTCCTCACAGTTTTGTAGCTATGAATTACCAACTCGCCCAGTGTTCCGTCCTCTTAAGGTTCAATGAAGTCTGTCTCAATGCAGCGAATGGAAGCGTTGGGCTTATCAGTTTCAGTTTATTAAAATATGCAGAAGCAGACTCGTGTTCTTCAGTCCCCTTCTGTGCGTTTCGTCTTTTGCGCTGTTACATAATAATGCTTCTCAATGATTGGTTACGTATTTCAGAAATGCTAATGTCTCCTTTGTCATTGTTAGTGGACCAATGACGACTTGCAACCTGACGAGTCTCTACAGCGCATGTGCACTTTTTTTCACGCATATAGGACAAATGAATTTCTATTTCCCTTTGATGTATAGTAGTAGTAATAAGATTAACATTTCAGCCAAACTCTAAAGGTCGAGCATTTCGAGCGCCTGCGCAAGCAGTCAACGCTATTTTTCTTTCCCTTTGGGGCCGATACATCTTTGCTGTAAAACATACGTTTGTTTTGATTTGCGAGCACACTGAAAAAGCTCAGACGGTCGTCATATTACAGCGTGTATTCCATGTTTTTCGTTATGCCGCTGAGCGCTCGCATACACTAACGTCATCTTGAATCTGTCTTTCAAGTGTGTGCAACGCAGTTATCTTGTCTTGTCTTGTCTCCTAGGAGATCTTGGCTCATACCCACATGGGGGATTGGCCACACTGTACCTCTTGATAGATCTGTGAAGAGGTTTATTAGCCGTTAAAGGCAGCGACGAGACAGCGTGAAGAACCGTCCAGCGATCGGCACAGCAACGAACCGGAGCACGAGCCGAGAGAGCCGGGCGTTGGCGATGCTGCTTGCTGCTGGCACATCTTCTTCTTCACAATCGCCCCCGCTGAAAAAAGAGCCATCCTGGCGACCTAAGAAGTTTCAGGGAGACGCTCATGATACGGTTTTAGGCGGGAAACATGGACGATGTCACGTGCACGCCGGCGCATGTCATCCGATCGAGAAACTGGCTCAATTAGGTAATTAACCGGAGAGGTTTTCTCTAAAACGGTGTAAGGCCCCTCGTACCGGGGGACAAGTTTTGATGAGAGTCCCGGAGTTTGGTATGGGATGGCAAGCCACACGAGAGACCCTGGGGCATAGCTGGGATCTGGAAGAGAGGTGCAACGGTTTTCTTTCTGGCGTTGCTGCTCGTCCGAGGTGAACGCACGGGCGAGCTGGCGGCACTCTTCGGCTTGTCGAGCAGCATCGGAAATAGGTGGACATTCTGAAGCATCAGGATGGTAGGGAAGTAGAGTATCAATTGTATGGGAAGGGTCACGTTCATAAAGAAGAAAGAAAGGTGAAAATCCCGTGGTTGCTTGTATTGCAGTATTGTATGCAAATGTCACGTATGGGAGAACACGGTCCCAGTTGCTATGATTAGATGCCACGTACATCGAGAGCATATCACCCAGCGTGCGGTTAAACCGTTCCGTTAGCCCATTAGTCTGCGGGTGGTATGCTGTCGTTTTCCGATGAATGACGTGGCATTCCGAAAGCAGAGCTTCGACGACCTCGGAGAGAAAAGCGCGGCCTCTGTCACTAAGGAGCTCTCGAGGTGCGCCATGTCGAAGGATAAATTGACGTAAAATGAAAGAGGCGACATACTGAGCGGTAGCGCTCGGTAAAGCGGCTGTTTCGGCGTAGCGTGTTAGATGGTCGACCGCCACTATAATCCACCGATTGCCATCTGATGTCAATGGAAGGGGGCCGTAAAGGTCAACGCCAACGCGATCAAAAGGCTTGGCACGGCACGGAAGTGGCTGCGATTCGCCAGTAGCACGTAGCGGTGTTGATTTGCGTCGCTGGCAGTCAGGACAGCACTGCACAAATTTGCGTACGAAATTGTACATGCCGCGCCAGTAATAGCGATGGCGAAGGCGTTCATATGTTTTGAACACCCCGGCGTGGCCACATTGTGGATCGTCGTGAAGAGAAGCGCATACCTGCGATCGCAAAGCGCGTGGAATGACCAGTAGCCACCGGCGGCCATCAGGAGAGTAGTTGCGTCGATGGAGAAGTTGATCGCGGATGGCAAAATGGAAAGCTTGACGTCGGAGGGATCGAGATACCGGAAGGTTGGGCGTACCGGATAGATATTCGAGAAGAGATGCGATCCACGGGTCACGACGTTGTTCGGTGGCAATTCAGTCAAGATTTAACGATGACAAGTACTGGAGGCACGTGTTTCCGCACGTCGGATCTGGTGGCAAAGGTGAGCGGGACAGGGCGTCAGCGTCAGAGTGTTTGCGTCCACAGCGGTATACGACGCGAATGTCGTACTCCTGGATGCGGAGTGCCCATCGCGCAAGGCGGCCAGAAGGGTCTTTCAGCGTGGAGAGCCAGCAAAGCGCGTGGTGATCAGTTACTAGATCGAACGGGCGGCCGTATAAGTACGGCCGGAACTTTCCAAGCGCCCACACCAGAGCCAAACACTCTTTTTCTGTCACGCTGTAATTAGTTTCGGCTTTCGTCAGAGTGCGGCTAGCGTAGGCTACAACGTATTCTGAATAACCGGGTTTTCGTTGCGCGAGGACAGCACCTAGCCCGACGCCGCTGGCGTCGGTGTGCACTTCGGTAGGAGCCGTCGGGTCGAAGTGGCGAAGAATAGGTGGCGAGGTGAGCAGACGGCGCAGAGTAGTGAAGGCAACGTCACATGCAGGGGACCAGGAGGAGAGGTTCACGTCACCGCGAAGAAGCTGGGTTAATGGTGACATGATGAATGCGAAATTGCGAACAAAGCGCCGGAAATATGAGCATAGGCCTACAAAACTGCGAAGTTCCTTCATGGTCGTCGGCTTGGGAAATTCTGCGACTGCTCGAAGTTTTGCTGGGTCAGGTAACACGCCGTGCTTCGACACGATGTGGCCTAGGATGACGAGCTCGCGTGCAGCGAAGCGGCATTTTTTCAGGTTAAGCTGCAGGCCAGCGTTGGTCAGACAAGTCAAAACCTGCCTGAGGCGAAGGAGCTGCGTAGGAAAGTCGTGCGAGAAAACCACGACATCGTCGAGGTAGCAGAGGCACATATTCCACTTAGGCCACGTAGCGTATTATCCATAAGTCGTTCAAACGTGGCGGGCGCGTTACAAAGCCCAAAGGGCATGACGTTAAACTCGTATAGTCCGTCAGGTGTAATAAATGCAGTTTTTTGGCGATCGGCTTCAGCCATTGGAACTTGCCAGTAGCCAGACCGCAAATCCAGCGACGAGAAGAATTCCGCTCCGTGAAGGGTGTCGATGGCGTCATCAATGCGCGGCAAAGGATATACGTCCTTGCGGGTTATCTTATTCAAACGACGATAGTCTACGCAAAATCGGATAGATCCGTCTTTCTTACGCACCAGGACGACAGGAGACGCCCAGGGACTGTGAGATGGTCGAATAACGTCTCTACGAAGCATATCTTCGACTTGATCGTTGATGACGCGGCGCTCTTCAGTGGAGACACGGTATGGTCTTTGACGCAGTGGCTGGTGTAGGCCGGTGTCAACATGATGCTTGACTTGCGACGTGCGGCCTAGTTGAGGTTGGGACACATCGAAGGAATTCCGGAACTCATGCAGAAGATCAAGCAGGTCGGCATGTTCGGTGGGAGTAAGGGTGTCGGTGATGGCGCTGGAAAACGTATCCTTAGACGACTCCTCGAGGGCCGACAGTGATTTTGGGTGGTCGCAGTATTCATCCGGGACATCAACCAAAGACGAAGGGTCGAGATCCTGCACGCGGCCGAGACATTCTCCCGCAAGCAAAGTGACAGTTGTGGAAAGCGGGTTGAGTATGAACATATTACTTCTTCCGGCGGCAAGGTCAATCGTTGCGAAAGGCAGTGGCAGAGCTCGACGACTCGTGAAGATATCGGAAGGCATAAAAAAGACTGTAGCGTCAGTGTAGGCGTTGCATGAAATCGGAACAAGTGCGAAGTTTTCAGGCGGAATATCGGTGTCTTCATGCACAAACAACTTTGGCGGCTGATGAAGAGCGTCAAGTAATGGGACATCACAAAAGGGTGAAAACTCAACTTCAGCGCGTGCACAGTCGATGACGGCATTATGGCGGGATAGGAAGTCCCATCCGAGGATGACATCATGCGAACAGACAGCAAGGACAATAAACTCCACAGTGTAAACAATGCCTTCGATGGACACTCTTGCAGTGCAGGCTGCGAGAGGCGTTACTTGCTGTGCACTTGCGGTGTGGAGTGACAGTCCAGAAAGCGGCGTCGTGACTTTACGTAATACACGGCAGACATTAGCGGCAATAACAGAAACAGCGGCGCCGGTGTCTACAAGGGCGAAAGTAGAATAACCTTCAACAGTTACTGCGACCACGTTAGCAGGAGAGGGGCGAGGGCTTAGACAGTTCGAAAATGGCGCAGTTCTTGCCTCTTGAACTGCGGTGCTTAGTTTTCCTGGTCAGGTCTGGGCCGGCGACGCATGGGGGAGGGCGATCGCCGACGAGGAGAGGGTGTGCGCGGCGTCACAAAGTCGGGGTCGTTAGGAGGGGCATAGCGAGGTGACGAGACCGGCCCGTATTGCGCGAAGGGTTGGCTGCCGGTTTGCGACGATCGGACATAGTCGCCGAACGCCTGAGGTCGACGGCGGCAGTAGCGAGCAACGTGTCCGGGAGTGAAGCAGGTGTAGCAAATCGGTCGGTTATCGGGCGTCCTCCAGGGATTGGCGACTGGTGCTGCCGCCCAAGGTGCAGTGTAAGCAGCCGGGTGTGCGGGCTGTGAGCGCGTAGTGTAGGATGGTTGCGGAAGCCTACGCACAGCGTCTGCATATGTGAACGGCGCTGCTACAGGCTGCATCACTTGCGAACAGGCGACAGGAGGAGCCACAGGCTGCGCTGCATACGTTAGGGGCGCGGCCACAGGCTGCACGGCTGGCGGATAGGCGACAGGAGGGCCTACCGGCTGCGCGGCACGCTGGCAGTGGGCAAGGCTGGATAGAGGCGGCTCGTGGTGCGCAACAGGAACAGCTTGGGCAACCTCTTCCGAAATAGCAGTGCGAAGCGGGGCAGGTAGGCGGGTGGTGGTCTCGTGAGTGAAGGGCACTAAAGAAAGTTGGCGGGCGACTTCCTCACGGACGAAGGCTCAAACTTGCTGAAGCAGTGGTGAATTGTCCGGCAGGGTGTCGAAACTGGACAATGACTCACCACCATGCTGAGGCTGCCGAGTCAGATTGCGTTGCTTCTTTAACTCGTCGTAGCTCTGACACAAGCTGACGACTTCGGAAACTGTGCTCGGATTTCTTGCCAAGAGCATTTGAAATGCGCCGTCGTCGATGCCCTTCAGGATGTTTTTGACCTTGTCAGATTCGGGCATGGTGTCATTCACACGTCGACAAAGGTCGACGACGTCCTCAATATAGCTGGTAAAGGTCTCGCCAGTCTGCTGAGAGCGGACGCGCAAGCGCTGTTCTGCCCTCTGCTTGCGGACAGCCGGCCGACCGAACACTTCGGCACATGACGTCTTGAAGACGCTCCATGTCGGGATGTTGTGTTTGTGGTTATTAAACCACAATTCGGCGACGCCAGTGAGATAAAATATCACGTGGCCCAGCTTGTCGGCTTCATCCCACTTATTGTTGGCGCTCACCAGTTCGTAGTGCTCGAGCCAGTCTTCGACGTCGGTCCCATCCGCACCGCTGAAGACCTTCGGCTCCCGTAGCGTAGGATGGCCAGGGCAGTTGAACTGGAGCGAAGGCGTCGATGTAGTGGCGTTGGCAGTCATGACAGGTGGTAGCGTGCGGCTTCGCAGCTCCAGGGTGTAGCAACGGGGATTAACAGCACCTTCCACCAAATGTGAAGAGGTTTATTAGCCGTTAAAGGCAGCGACGAGACAGCGTGAAGAACCGTCCAGCGATCGGCACAGCAACGAACCGGAGCACGAGCCGAGAGAGCCGGGCGTTGGCGATGCTGCTTGCTGCTGGCACATCTTCTTCTTCACAGATCATTTTTTACAACTCTTGTTAAAAGAATAAAGAGAAATTAGATAGAAACAATAATAATGTTCCTTTGAAAAAACGTAGTTATAACTCGGCCATTACGTGTCCTCTTCGTCATCCTCTTCTTCTTTTCTTCAGAGAGAGAGTACTGAAAGAGACAAAGAAAAAAAGGAAGAATAAAAAATTTAAAAAATATTGTCGGCAAAATGTGATGATCGCTAGACGAGGCGGGAAGAAAGTAAAGCGTATCATAGAAAGAAAGAGAGATTGAAATAAACAGGGAGAAAGAGGGAAAGACAGGGACGCAAGAGAAAAGTGTATTCAGAGAGCGAGAAAAAATACATATAACATATAAATAAGAACATAGACAGTGACAGAAAAAGAAACAGGGAAAAAAATGAGACACGAGCGAAAAAGTAACGAAGGAAAAAATAGAAAAAATAAAGAAATGAGGAAAACCACCCTGATCCTTACTCCTGTCAAGGTTGGCACTATTACTGCAAAGCTGGTTTAACTTTTTTTTTTTTCGAGTGGTCTTCTATTGAGCTGTAAGTGACATATCATTCCGCCATTGTACGCCGAAAAGCCTCTGACATCAAACACATGAGTTTTTTTGACGTAAAACAGAGCCGAATCTTATGCAAACGTGTGCTTACACCGTTTGAACTATTCTGTTTTGTCACGCTCCCGAATCTGTTGTATTGCGCAGAAGCTACTCTACCGTAAAGCTTCTCGGCTTGCGGAATTTTCTAACAGTACACTGTGAAATATTGGCTTCGCCAATCAGGTGGCACACAGACAAAGTGAGACACAAACAAGCGAAAACACAAGCGGATTCATTCACAGAAGATAAAATATATCAGAAAAAAACAACTAGTGGTTGGCACTTGTTCGCGTCCTGATCTTTCTGTGGACCGATAGTTTTGCGATGTGAATATTTCCAGATGAGTCTATACCAAGTATTCCGCCTTTCAACCCTTCGTAAGTGCATTTTTGCCAATTTTGCGGCAAGGACTCTGAATCATGCCTGCCTTAATATAAACAGAGCAGCTCAGCGCTCATTGAAAACTATACGCAAACAACATTTCCACATTCTTCTTTATTTTTTATTTAAATATTGCGTGACTTCAAATATGCCGAAACCAAATTGCGGTTCCTCCTTGAATGGGGAACGCTTCATTATGTAGGGTCGGCTTACAGCGCAAAGCCGCATTAATTGCCGCATAAATTCCCAGCTTCCCAGCTTGGGAACAAATATTATTGCCGGGGCCGGCAGGAAATTTGCACTTTGGGTGAATAATGCACCTCCTCATTTTTATTATATATTTTTTTCTAGGCACGTACACTGGAACTTGAGAGGTGCTGACCCGAATAAACTTTCGTCATCAACAAACGTGGTTTTAACACTCTTTTGGAGGCACGTGTTTGCCGAAACAAAGGAGTGCTGCCTTGAAAGAGATCTGACAGTCAGAGTTCTCTCCCTTTGACACGGCACTTTACGGGAGAGCTTTGCATTATAATATTATCTTCCGTATAACTCCTCAAAACCACGTTATGATCATGAAAGACAGCTATTAAGATGGCTACGGACTTTTTGATCATCGGGTCTTTTGGACAGCACACGGGCTTTAGGCATTTCTCCTTTGTCGAATTGCAACCGCTTCGGCCGCAATCTAGCGCACGACCTTCGGATCGGCTGCCGAACACCACAGACAGCTCCACTGCAACGGATAAGTTTCACATTTCGTAACGAATGCGCGTGAACGTAGGCTTCCAACTTTCACTTTCTACAGTGTGGTCCCAGCGAGAATGCTTGCTTCAATAGCATAGAAAAAAAAGGAAGACCATATATAATAAATGCACACTGAAGTTGAACAATATACTAGCTTCACCTCATAAATTATAGTGTCAAAGCTTGAAGGTAACTTAACCTTGGTAAATATATTAATATAGTAGAAGATGATTACGAGTTTTCGGTGCTTCTATGGCTGCCCCGGCTACGCCTTCTGACGATCAATTCTTAATATTTTTAAATCTAAATTTCAACATTCAGGAGGCACCTCCTTCTAAACCGTATTAACTATAATCTTCCAAATATTCGGACACCCACAGCTATCCCGCATTTCGCCAGCCAAACAGCGGCTCATTTAGAACAGCGGCTGACAGTTGAAACTGTAACCATTACTTCGATATACTGCGGGCACACTGGAATTGTATTTTGCAACCGCCGAAAGAGTCGAGCCACACCACTGTTACCTCAATCGCCGCAGTAAACGGGGTTGCTAATAACCTCACTTCGGCAATTTGCGAATCCAACGACTCTCTCTGTTGCTTTCAGTGTTATTGCAGCATTTCTTTTTTTTTAGCGTCCCTGCTTTGCTGCTATTTTCGTTTTCACTTTCGCCTAATCCTTTTACTTCATATATGCCGAAAATGCGTGTCTGTATAGTGAAGGGGAATACACCGTACAAATGGCCAGAGGTTGACTCGTATTCCTCGAGCAGCGGTATATGAAAAGTAAGGACTCGCGTCGCATTCGCGAAGGTGTGTGCGCTTCGCGAATGGCTCGCTATAAACCAGCCGAAGGTGAAAGCAGGTTAGCACTCGGCCTTGTGCCCAATGAGTCGGTGTGCGGTAAAAGGCGCGCACGTGCTGCAGGCGGATACGGTAACGACGAAAATGCAGTGTGTATATAGAGGCCGGTGCTTCTGATATGCCTAGTACCACGGGTCATGCAAACCACCTTAAGGCCGACTGAATTTTAAATGTCTCTGGCCGCAAGTGAGGTTATTACGCGTAAAGGAGCCCAGAAAACCGCAACGCATTTTTTCTGTGGCAGTCGCGATTTACTGATAAGGTTTTCATGGCGATTTTATTTGCCATGCATTACAATGGATCGAAGACCAGCGTCTCGCTAAAGGTGCAGATGACTGAAATGCAAAAAATATTTCTTATATCACGAAGCGTTTTTTGGGCCTCAATAATTTCCAACAAGGAAGCATCAACTCACCTAAAAAAATGGAGTGCCTTCGTATGCCTTGCTAAAAGGCTATTTTCATGAATGGATGTAATATACGAACTCTGGGTAATATCCACAGTGGTGCAGATGCTACAAAATTGCACCGGGGATTCTGAGGAAGGGAAGGTTTGTGCCGAACAACCGCGACCGAATTACCAAGGCTGTTGTTTCGTATAAGAGGTGGTTTCGATGCCTCCGGTATCAATATGTGCACGACATATGAACGTGAATACATGGGCATGGTACACGGAGACAGGCGCATTGGCGCTTCGGTTTTGATTTCAACGGTGAAGTTTGTCGAGACTAATTTCGTCACGCTGCAACAATTACCACACACC
Source organism: Rhipicephalus microplus (assembly GCF_043290135.1). NCBI lineage: Eukaryota > Metazoa > Arthropoda > Arachnida > Ixodida > Ixodidae > Rhipicephalus > Rhipicephalus microplus. The sequence continues at coordinate 134,329,043 of NC_134705.1, forward strand.
ACTTTTCGGAAAACTCAATTTCGCAATGCGCTCTTTTTAGGAATGATTTTGATTCTTTTGTACTTCACGTTACAGCCGGCCTCTGACAGTTTTGTTACTGTTGTATGCGTCCAGTCATCTTCATATCAGTGGCAATACAGAAAAAAAGTTATTAAAGCAGTGATCTCGCTTACTTGCAAGGATTTTTGGACGCGATCTCTCAAGAATATGTCAATGCTTTGTCTTCAATGTTTTTTTTTATATATGATTTGCTCCCAGCGCAGCCGAACCATGCGTGCGAGGTATTTGAACGTTTTGGTGACACACATGTTCTCTATATCGTTCTTTGGGTGTCGCGCTGCCTGCTGAGATGAAAAAGACCAGCGGTAACGACAGAAACATTCTACTAAACCAGCCTACTCTGTGACCTTTGTTCCCTTCACTTTACGCAATACACACAGCGGGATAACAGTGAATCATTTATTTTTATTTTATTTATTTATTTATTTCAAAATACTGCCAATCCCTCAAAGGGATTATTACAGGGGTGGGAGTTGATTTATACATGAATGTACAGAAGTAATGCGGAGAGCATATTATGCGCTCTGTAATAAATAGACATATACACGTATAAACGAAAAGACACACTCTAAATTTACACACAGCAAGAGATTAAAACAAGCATACTACATCCATATCACAATAACAATAACCAGAGTGACATGTGTCTGTGTCACACAGCTCTCTCCACGAGTTCAGAGAATAATTCTAGCGTAGGCTGAGTAACAGTAATTTCATCTAAGGCATTCCAGTCTCTTACAACTCGTGGAAAAAAAGAGAAGCGAAATACATTATTAGTAGGACGAAATTCTTCTAACGTGAATTTGTGTTTGTGTCGCGTTTCTCTGGCAGAGCTGTATGTAACAAATGACCTGGGGTTGATCTTAAAATTATTTTTTAACAACAAATATAGGAATTTCAATCTGTGCACTCTCGCTCGGTTAGACAAGGTAGTGAGACCAGCCTGCCGAAGAAGTTCTGTTGGGGAATCGCTACGCCTGTAGCGATTGAAAATAAAACGGACAGCTTTCCTTTGTACGCGCTCAAGCGCAGCGATGTTGTATTTAGTGTGTGGAAACCACGTAATACTGGCGTATTCCAATGTCGGTCGGATAAGACTGGTGTAGGCAAGAGAACGTGTTTCAAAGGTAGATCCGGCAAGCGATCGTTTGAGAAAGAACAATTTATTCATTGCTTTTTTAGAAATTTGCTGCACATGCGCATTCCAGCTTAGGTCACTGCTTATCGTTACACCCAGATATTTGTACTGTGAAACATTTCGTAGTGGGGTGCCGTTGATACTGTAAGGAAAGGTAAGTGTTGATTTTTTGTTAGTAATGTTCATGTAGACTGTCTTTTCTGCATTTAACACCATTTGCCAGTCTGAGCACCATTGAGACACTTTGTACAGAGAATTACTAAGTTTTGTTTGGTCATCTTCAGTTTTGATTGTGTGGTACAGTACACAGTCATCTGCAAATAATCTAATGTTTACGTCGACGTGCTTAGTAATATCGTTTATATATAGTAAGAATAGCATCGGGGCTAATACAGAACCCTGCGGTACACCAGATAGAACGGGAACAGTATCAGATACATGGGCATTGTACTGTACGTACTGATAACGGTCTGAAAGATAATCTTCAATCCAACGTGTGAGTGGTCCTTCGCCTAATAGACATCTTAGTTTATAGTTAAGCTTCAGGTGGGAAACCCGGTCGAAAGCCTTTGAAAAGTCCATGAATATTACATCTGTTTGTAGTTGGCTGTTAACATCTTTGGCAAAGTCATGAAGCGTTTCTACTAATTGAGTAACAGTCGACAGGCCACTGCGGAACCCATGCTGATTGGAGTGTAATATGTTGTGACTTTCGACAAACTCTGTTAAATATTTCAGGATGATATGTTCCAGTATTTTGCAAGATGTGCATGTCAGAGATATGGGCCTGTAGTTAGCAGGGGAAAACGTATCACCTGATTTATGCACGGGTATTATCTTTGCTAATTTCCAGTCAGCTGGAAGATGACCAACGCGAAGTGACTTTAAATATATTAGCTGAAGGAATTTGCTTACAGGCTCAGCGTACCGCTTTAAAAAGGCATTTGGAATGTCATCTGGACCAGTGCTTTTCTTTTCGTCGAGGTTTAGCAAGAGGGATAATACACCCGCCTGCGATATGAAGGGGGTATCTAATGGTGTATCTACGCCACTTGGTCTGAACTGGTCGCGTTGAAGTAGGCCATTATCAGCGGTGAAAACAGACTGAAAGTAGCTGTTGAAATGATCGGCTGTCTGTTTTCCTCCCGGGGTAGGCGTATAGGCTTTGTTAGTATGTTTCACACTTATGTATCGCCAGAACTTATGAGGCGCTGTTTTGATAAAACTGTGTAAAGAGTGACTGAGAAAGCGCTTTTTTGCCAAATTCACTTGTTTCTTAAGGGACCTAGCTAGTGCAGGGATTTCCGACGCAATACAACTGCGTGGGTGAACTTTCTGAGCTTTTCTGAGCCTTTTTAGTTTACGCTTCATATGAATTATGTCGCGCGTGATCCATGGATTGTGCTTTTTGATGCTTTTTGTAACTGTTGGAACAAAGTTGTCTATGCAGTGCCTGACAATATTACTGAACGTTGACCATATCATATTTACCGTTGATTGTTCATTTGAGTAGAGGTCCAAAAAGTTGGAAAATTCGAGAGCAAGGTATGTCATGATGGCAGCGTCGTCCGCTCTTTTAAAAGCAGGTACCCGTTTTGTTGTAGCTTTCGTATGAATAGCGCTTGGATATTGCAAACAACACGAGACTATTTTATGATCAGATAGGCCTTCTAATGTTTCTACGTTAATAGGATATTTTAAAAAGTGATCACTTACAAAAAAAAGATCTAGAATAGAAGCGAAAGAGCCTTGATTACGTGTAGGAACTGTAACAACTTGTGTGAGGTTAAATGTGAACATGATATCAGCAAGCACGTTGCCAGTCTTCGTCGCCAGATTCAGCGAGTCCCATTTCACTTCAGGCAGGTTAAAATCACCTGCTACAATGATTTTTTTACCGCGAAGAGCGTGCGTATGCATATAATCGTACAGTGCTTCTAAAAATGAAACTTCAGCATCAGGTGGTCTGTAAACGACGCCAATGTAGGTTATTTCATCCTTGACGTAGAATTTACACCATACTGCTTCGATGTCAGATGCCATGGGCATAGCTGTGTAGGGAATACCGTGACGAATTAATAAGGCTACTCCTCCTCCTCTCGTTTTCCTGTCCTTGCGTAGAATCGCATACCCTGGCGGTACTACCTCGTGGTCTAGGATACCGGAATGCATCCACGTTTCAGTGAGCGCTACAATATCAGGTTGATAAGACAGTAGGACAGCTTCGAGTTCATGTGTTTTATTGATAATGCTTCGACAATTCACATTCAAAAGTGTCAACGTGGATGGTTGCGAGTGTGTCGCGTTTTTGCGCGTCTTTGTTCTTCGTTTTTTTCAGCCTCAACGATGTCATTTCGTTCACTGTCCCAGGAGAATAGGCGGCCATTTATGCGAACTTTATCGTAAACTAATGAGACCTTCTCATGGCGCTCACGATTGACTTTTGTTTTTTGCCACAACTTTCTTCTGATGTCACGAATTGGCTGGGAGAAGTCTTCGCTAATCGAGAAGCCTGTGTCTTTGAGTCTTGAACACCGTTTTAGGATGTTAATTTTGTCACGGTAGTCCAATAGCCTTAGGATTACTGGTCTTACTTTTTGTTCGTTACCCGGTTTTCGAGCACCGAGTCGGTGAATTCTCTCTATTCCTGAGGTAGTGAATTCTAGTATATCTTGGAATATATTTTTCGCAACCACATCGTGTAAAAGTTTAGACGTTTCATTCTGTTGTTCTTTCACACCATAAATGATAAGGTTAGATCGCCGGCTTCTGTTTTCTAACTCGTCGACTTTTTTCGCCATAGCCGAGAGACCGTTTTCCAGCTCCGATATTCTTTTCGTGCAGTCTACTATTTGTTTTTCAAGCCCGCCGATTTTCTCAATCTTTTTATCTATTGCATTCAGCTTTTCGTTGATTTCAGTTTTTCCGTTCTTAATTTCCTGAATGTCTTCAGCTATCAGTTTTAGCTGTTCTGCTACTGTAGGTCCCGGATTTTCTTCGATGTCGCCACCGAGAAGCAACAAAAATGTTAGAGAATTAATGACATCGTGTAACATTTCACACAATAGCGTTATGGACCGTGGGCACGGCAGCAAAAGTAGGCAGACGTCATCGCTATGATAAGATTTAGCGTTGCGTTTTCTCACCTGCATGAAAAACAGCAGCGGGTTTGAGCACTGCATCTTGGTGTTGCTGCCGAGCCCACTGCCACACGGTCCTTGCGGAGCTTGCTTTATAGCTGTGATCCTCGATGCCGATAGATCTGCCGGTTCCAAGAATTGTAGTGTAGCGCCGCCCGGGACGCCATCACATGGCCGGTAGCGAAGCACGTCATGGGGCGGTAGTCCTTCGATCGTCGTGTTAGGCGCTAAATGTTGCAGCTGTAGCGCATCCCATTGTGCCGCTGTTGATGATAACCGCAGCAAGCCAAGCAATATCTGCATGAAAAACAGCAGCGGGTTTGAGCACTGCATCTTGGTGTTGCTGCCGAGCCCACTGCCACACGGTCCTTGCGGAGCTTGCTTTATAGCTGTGATCCTCGATGCCGATAGATCTGCCGGTTCCAAGAATTGTAGTGTAGCGCCGCCCGGGACGCCATCACATGGCCGGTAGCGAAGCACGTCATGGGGCGGTAGTCCTTCGATCGTCGTGTTAGGCGCTAAATGTTGCAGCTGTAGCGCATCCCATTGTGCCGCTGTTGATGATAACCGCAGCAAGCCAAGCAATATCTGCATGAAAAACAGCAGCGGGTTTGAGCACTGCATCTTGGTGTTGCTGCCGAGCCCACTCATTTCCCAACACTCGTAATCGTTAGAACGTTCATCGTTCTTTTCTCAGAAGCGTCTGCTTGCCCTAAAAAAGATTTTACGCAATAAACAATCAGGCTTCAGTGACCACAAGCCCATAACACGGCTTTGCAGTTTCCCAGAACAATACGTATAAGTGATCGCACCACCGAGAGTAGCTTGTGCTGAGGCCGTGTATGTCTCGCATGATCGACCGTTCTTCTTCGCAAGCGTCAGATGGGCCTCCATACCATCGCGACGACCTCTGGCGAACATCAGCGAAAACGCGTCTACTTGAAGCGCAAGCTGTCATGAGGCCACCCTCACAATCATCTGGGCTATACTGCGTTCGCTCGGCTCAGTTACGAGAATGCAAAGAAACTAAGAATTCGAGCTACTACACAGATGTAGGCGTCATCACAAGCGTACAAAAATCATACAATACAGATTGCGTACTGTTTTTCGAAATGAAACTATTTTCGCAGCACTAAAACTCACAGCCTAGTAAGAAGGCATGTAAGCCCGCATACACTGATCTCTCGTGTGTTTTGGCTGTAAGGTAGATATGCTTCGAAAAATACGGCGACAGCTGATTCAGTCAGTGCTGTCGCACTGAAACATGGTAGTCGGTAAAACCAAGGCAAAGTAAACAAAAACAGAGAACACGAAAGGAGGGAAAAAAGACAGAGGAGAAAGAGGACAGAGAAAGGAGGCGAAATAAAAAAAACGAACAAAAAGAGAAAAAAAGAAAGAAAGGAAAAGAGAAAAAAGGGGAGCAAAAGAAAGAAAGAAAAAAGAAATAAAGGCAGACAAGTAAACGTAGCCGGGTAGCGTTGGTAACCTTACCCTCTGCACCTGATCACTCACTCCCTTATTCACTCTCTCACTCACTAACTCTCTCACTCACGTGACACTGCACTGATCTCTACCCCTGCATGAGCGATACTGTCGAGTTTCTTTTTTACGACACCTTAATTCCAGATGCCGTGCTGCTCTACGAGCTCGGTGAATGACGCAGTATGGGGATTAAAAGACCGTGCCCAACGCGTAAAGTGACGCCAAGCAAGGTAAAGAACTTGTGGACTTTGTGACGTGCCATCAACTCGCGACCCATTGTATATTTATTCCTCTGGCAGATTTCTGGCCTAGCGCCTTCAGGGCCAATCGCGATGGCTCTAAAACTGACCGAAGCTTCATGCGAAGGATGCAGTGGTAGTAAAGAAGATGGTTGGTGGATAACGCTTGACGTCACTAAGCAAACCGGGCAAGTGGAGACGTCATATATGTTGTGAATGACTCCATTTGATTTTGTCTATCTGAGGTTTTTTAACCTACGCTTACGTGGCTCAGTACACGAGCCTCAAGCATTTGGTTTCTGTCGAAATGTGGCCGCCACGTCTCTCAATAAATACCACGTCTTTTTTGGGTCATCACCGCAGTGACGTACAATCGCTGGGTCAACGTCGCTGTCAACACGAAAGAAAAGTTGAAACCGTATTTGGATACCGAAACACACACACACACACACACACAAACACACACACACCGACATGCACACACACACACGCACACGCACGCACGCACACACAGACACACACGCACACGTACACGCACACACAGACGCACACACACACGCACGAACGCTCATACACACTTCTCTCGAGCAATATCGAAATATAGCGCCTGATTTCCATGCGTATCATTGAAATAGAATACAGTAAAATGGATATGCTTCCAAATTGCTATTAGCTGAACATGCTTATTGAAGTGCACGAATTTCGAAACGTGAAGCAAGAAGGATTGATAGATGATCGTAAGTTCTCGTTTGCGAAGTTTGCGACAAAAACACGGAGCACTCCTTTCTATACCAACTTGCAAAATACTTGCAAGCGCACTTTCATTGCGGAAAGCATTAGGTTGATATCGCTTGTCTTCTGTGTCGAGAGGATGAAAACTCTATGTTAGAATGTATAATTTAGGTCAGTCTTACGTCAGGTTTTCGAGTTCTCACTGCAATATCCACACGCCACTTTTGTGACACGGGGTATATCATATAAATTGGTATTTTTTATTTTGTGTGCGGATATTGTGCGGTATACTCTTAAACTTAATATTGAGTCGTCAGTATACGTTAATGGGCTTCTCCAGTATACGCGCACGTTTTGTATAGCGAATTTTTCCATGACAAGAAGATAGCGGAAACAAAGACTGACAGTTACCACCAGTATAGTTTTTAACATGAAGTTCCCACCATTTCGCTGCCGCATTCACTTGCAATAAATGCACATGCCATACGTCTTCCAAGAAAAAAGCATCGTGTGTATAAACGGTGATCGTTACAGACTGTCGCTCATGCGTGTTTGTTACTAAACGATTCACCATGCTATTCACGCAGTATGCTTACATTAAAGCACAAGGAGTATTGTTTCTTTAAGGTTTGGTGTAATTGTCAGTAGATTTATTTGAAGAAATATTTTCATCATTGGCTATCCCCGCCAGGGCTGTGTAACCACGCGAAAACTTAATTTTTGAGCCACTCGCACCATACCACATAATAACGTCCAGCGATTTTTTTTCCTTGATTCAAACAGAAACGAACAAGCAGCATTTTATTGCGTCTCTTTATGCACGGAATGCTCTTTAATAAATGCAGTTAGGTCGATTACTAGTGAATAGTTGTAGGTGGTCCGTCTGATGTCATCGGGATCATTTTGAAAATCTCCTACAGCGGCGCTTGTGTTTTTGTGCATTTACCCTAATTTATTGGTACGTAGGACACTGTTGTTGATAATATTGTCGTTTTAGATGTCATACATTGAGGTTTCACTCTGACGTAAATTGTTATTTGACCTTAGTTTCCCTTTAACGCTTACACAGGAAAACATAAAACAGCTGGCCTTCATTTCACAAAGCTGTACAAATCTGCGACGTATATAGCACCACGTCTTTTTGACTACCCTCATTTCAAGGTACCTGTTTAATTCAGGGTACGTTATCAATGTTCTCAATCGCAAGTGAGATCGTATGCTCGAGAGTGCATTAAGTATACAGGCCATCGCTAATCGCAAATGAGATCCCAATATTACAAATAGGTTTCTCAAACGACAACTTCAGTTGGAATTCAGCTCTATGCATGATTATTGTTATCAGCCCTCATTTCTCTGTTTACACTCGTCTGATTATATAGGTGCGTACAGAGCAACGCTCTGGCTCATTTTTGAGCCGTCATGCAGGCCACGTAGCAAACAATCGACGCACGCCAATTCTCATTTGGCGTTGATTGCGGAGCACGTTGCGCGGATGACGGCGAAGTAGCGGGCAAGCACGAGACTTCGCAATCGCTCGCCCAGTAATCGACCGTTGATTAAGGGTCTCTGTGCGGCCGCCTATTAGCCCGAGGAAAAAGCCAGAGGCCATCAATTAGAGGGAACGGTAGCCGCTGCCTCGTCGTGGCGACTGCTGATGTTTGATTGACATGTGGGGTTTAACGTCCCGAAACCACGATAAGATTACGAGAGACGCCGTAGTAGAGGGATCCGGAAATTTCGACTGCTTGGGGATATTTACCTTGCAGCCAAATCTGAGCACATGGCTCTACAGTATTTTTGCTCGAGACCATGTATTTTTTAACATTTTGTTGGTTGGCCGTGATAGGAAGATTGCATCCCATGGTGTTATCTTTTGTTTCCTCTGTTGTTTCTTGATGCGGTGATTAAGTTTAGCTGAAGTGTGCAGGGTTCCTTCGGAAGTAATGAGAAGCAGTTATTTTCGAAAATATGCTTCTTAAGTCAGTTGATGTAGTGTAAGTGTGTCGTTTTATGGGAAAAGCTAGCTCCTGTGTGTACGTTCTCTTCATTGATGGCTTGGCTTTAGTACACCCACATAAAATTCACTACTTATTTGTTGGACGATGCTGTTTATCGCTCGCTCATAGGATTGAATTGAATTTAATTTTACTATACCATGTATGGTCAAATAAAAACATGTTACAAGCACCTAATTTCTTAGCAGAATGCTATAGTACGTATCCGTGCTACTATAACCCACAGATTATTTACGAGCAGGCGACTTAGTTTCAGCAACGTAGTGTAACGACACGTTAGATTAGCACACTCAAGATTGTATGCAGCAGTTCATCAGTGTAATAGTAATTATTATATAAAAAGTAATTTAAACAGAGGTTAACACAAACAAGTAAACTTACTTTATTAGCGTTTCAGCTTACACTACAAACTACACAAAACTTGCAATAAAAAGTTTTAAAATGACGTGAAAACACCAAAATTAACAATATGTTTTGCTTTACATATATACGCAGATCATTCTGTAATGACGTACCAACGCTAGATGGCATTTAGCTGCGAAAGCATAGGTAATACGTCCTTATCAAGCTGCTTCCCTGCTTTTCTTTTAATATTTTCTCTTTCTCTCCTAATGAAGACTGGACGCAGAAAATTTAGAGCGATTATACACACGTGTTGCCCCAAAACAGAAGAAATGCCGATGCCAATGGTCTCTGGCAAGTGTAATGAAACATGTATTGACTGATTACTGCACCAGAGAAACAGCTTGCGATTCCGGAGATGCCTTGTTCGGTTGCAGTTTAGTGGGTGTTCTTGCCTTGGTTACGTAGACCCATAAACACGAGAACCTCAATGTTCGAGACCTGAATGCATAGCAACCCTACTGTCTGCCTGTTATCCTTAACGCCACCAAAACCCAAAGAGGAAAAAAAGAAAGGGTGAAATGATGTACCTTTTTAATAAACACTAAAGTAAGTTTGTTCAATGGATGGTAGAAGTTTATAGGGTATGCAACTTTGTTGATGCATTTCACAATAGTTGTGTTATGACTCGAATGTGATGCCCCGTCGTTCCATGTCGTCACGACGTGTCTTCATATTTAAGCCCAGATGTTCAATTCACGATCCAGCCAACTGCAGTAGGGTAGGAAGAGGTGGACGAGTTGGATTTGACGCCTTGTTGTTATCCTGCTGAAATATAAAAATATAAGGGCGCATGAACTCACCGAAGCGTTCTTTATCTGAATCAAGGGTATTGATTTTATATCTGAACCATGTGCTTGTCTACTAGATTGCGATGCATGCAAGCTCAACCATTTCCTTGGTGGGACCTAGGTTTTTTTGTGAGCATGTGTGTTTTGGTTTTCATTGTGTTTGTTTTTGTTCCAATAAACTTCAGTTGTTAGACAGCACGCGTGCTATGTTTTTCTAGCCACGTGCTACACCTTTTTTGCAATAATTTTGTGCCAGATGCGATCAAGCCAGCAGGGTTTCAACGTTGGCAAGCATAATAATTAAGAAAAAAAAAACTAGACGCGCATTTAAGATATTCAGGTGGTCAAAGCTGGATTCTGTGGCATATGGGTTTATATTTACTTCAGGAAGAAATTCGTGTGAACAAATTCATGCAGTGCGACAACCGTGTTCTAAATAAGTATCTTAACTTACCAACATAAAAAGCAGCAAATATCAATTCACATGAAAATTCACTGAAACTGTGAAAAAAGAAAAGCACGACTACTACTGCATTCTACAAGAAACGTGTGGATTCAGTGTCCTTTCACTCTTACGGCTTGCATACGTCCAGTGCTAGCGAGCGTACCTGTTGTTGTCTTGCATGTTTGCGAAGAATAATGCTGCCTTATTTACTGAAATGGGTAATCAGATTGCCTTAATAAGCGGGAACCTAATCTCAGGTTATGAGGGCGCACTTGCGAAAGCAATCATAATCCCGGCCCTGCCGTAACGTAAATCAGGCACGCGGACTTCTAGTTACCCGGAGTTAACAATGCTACTATAGTTGGTTAAGGAATATAGGCGCATTGCCCCGCGAGTTGCATTAGTGGTCTTTTTATCGCACAGCAGACGCAGGAGTTTTTTCTGTTTTTTTTTTTTCTAATCCAGGGCTCACATTATAGAGTAAATCAACTATGAGGACACCATGTATGCTCAACCGAGAAGTGGTAACTCATAAAAGCCTTGCTCTGCCATTACCGCAATATCCGTGCTCACATCGTCTAAAATAGAGAATTTAATAACGTATGGTGATCCAAGGTTGCTAAGTAAACAGAAGGACGGTAAATATTTCCGCAAGCGGGCCCTATTACGTTAGCAAAAGAAATACGGACAAGAGAGTTTGAGGCAGACGACCTATAGGGCGAGACGTCAAGCAAACGTGAGGCAAATGTGAAGATGCAGCGAAAGAAATCTGTACTGGAGGAGCACCGAGGTCTATGTAAAGCAATATGTAGGTTTCCTGTGCTACGTGACCCGAGCCCTCCCGAGAGAAAATGTCATAGGTACGACCTGCGCAAGAAGGGCGCTGGAACCAGCTGGATGGTTTATTCAGGGAGTGAATCTTCAATGGGCTATTGACAAAGTAAGGCCCTAAACTAAGTAAAATACAGGTAGAAGATTCAAAGAAACATCTAAGGACATGTTAGAAATTTGCTTATTAAACTTTCTAAAGCCGAGGCACTATTGTATTGTTAAAAGCTATCAGGAATATGAATGCTTCAGAAAAACGATGAATACAAAGATTAAAAAAGCGCACGCACTCTTTCCGTTTCGTTATCTTGGCAGCATCTGCTCCTATCTCTGCCTATATGTTTCGAGAACACATTTCTAAACATTCACCCCGTGACATCTGGTGGGGATGAGGGTATAAGAGTAAGAGTATTATATTTCAGGGTTTAGTAGCGCACTAAAGAAGTCAGGAGGCAAAACACGCACAAGCCTTGCTAACTTGCATAATATTGTATATTTTAAAGCTTGCAGATTATCTGTGATAGTACTAAGTTCCCTCATGCTAAGCAAAAGTGTTGTGTTGTTACTACATTAAGGAGAAGGTGGTGAGGTTAAGCGTAGCACGCAGTATACTTCATTATAAACACAGAAGATTGCAGAAAAATCATAAGAACATATCAATTTCTGTGAAAGAAATGCATAACGGCAAAGCAAAGGTGTATACATGCGACCATTCACCCACTTTGATAGCCGAGAGTGAATATTTTTTCGTGTGTGTGTGTTTGTACGCGTGTTTTATTTTCTCAAACACCCTTTCTTTAGTTCTAATCCCTTCACCCACTCATGTGCAGCGTAGCAAACGAGACGTTAATCATGACCACGCTTCGGGGCCATGAGCAGGTAGCGGCATGTTCCTTGCGGCATGTTTGAAGCATGCACTGAGAGGTGAAGCCAAAAGGCAATAAAGTATGTGACAAGAACCATAAAACGAGCCGTATTACGTATCACGTAATACAGGACGGGAAACGACACCCACCCACACCATAACACCTTCGCTGGACAAACATTTTTAAGAGGCGAATGGTCGATGAATGCTTTTTTTACAAAAGCATTGCTGCTACCTAACAGGACTTGTCCGCCATGATGCTACAAGGATTGCGCTGCTCGGCTTCAGAGCCGAAGATCACGGTTTCGATCCCGGCTGCACCGATCCCATTTCAATGTAGAGAAAATGCTAGAGACCCATCTACTCTGTGTTGTAAGGGCATGTTCAAAGAGCCAGTCGGTCTGACTTTCTGGAGCACTTCGCTACAGCATGTCTCTAGTGTTCTTTTTTTATTTATTCAATAATGCAGACTCAAAGTTCAAGCAGGATTTGTAATACAGATACAAATAAAGTAATACAGATATGAATAAAATAGTGATTGCAAAACTGAAACACTAAAGGGCGAAAAAGATTGTTAAGGCAATTCAATCATCGCATGTATTAGTAAGGCTGCTATAATCACATATGGTTCTTGGAAAGTACAAAATCTTAAGTCGTGGTTTTGACACATAATCCTGGTTTCAACACTTCAAACCACAGATACTAGTATTTCTTATTAGTGTGTCCAACCGAGTTCAAAACTAATCAGTGCATGTTTCGGTGCCGCGGGTCTGTCCCTTTCATTCCTTATGTTTTTTTTCTTCCGTTCATGATAAAGGATGAGATGACGCTCGTAGTGATGACACCCATACAGATTGCACCGCTATAATACAAGCAGTAGGCGTTGCGAAGATAACGCCTCCTCACGTATTGTTGCATTGTATATCTGACTGCACAATGCCACAGAGACACATCTATTTGCGTCAATGCTGCCTCGATATAAGAAGATTATCAGGAGTGCAATTGCTTTGTGAAGTCGTGGCTCTTGAGCTAAAGCGAGACCTCACATGTTTGACTCGCCAGATACGCCTTGGCGTGTCCTTCACAAGTC
>NC_134705.1:134347269-134369769 GCF_043290135.1 Rhipicephalus microplus
GTTTTAAAATCACCGTTGATGAATTTTGAATCATCGTAATAAATACTCTATTGACCTAATTCAGTAGTTTAACACTCCTGTAATTACTTTCTAAGCCCGATGAAGTGTAACGATGGATTGAAAGAGGAGTTCGTGAAATTTCATTCGAGAAAACCAACGCGTCTACCGCTGTGGAGCAGTGGTTATGTGGTCGGCGATCCCAGTCGTGATGTGAACGTTTCAGTAGACAGGAACGGGTAGAGGCCCATCTGTGAACTGTGCGACGTGTGTGCACGTTTAGAAACACCATATGGATAAAATTTCTGGGGCCCTTACTACAGTGTCTTTCATAATCTTATCGTATTTAGCGGACGTAAAACCCGGGACATATGTGAAAGTCGACGCGTTAAGACATCGTGCGCGTTATCCAACTCCAACTTGATTACGACTAGCATCAATTATAGGTAAATTTTCTGCTTTTTTTTCATCAGCATATGCGCGTGCGACCAGAAATTCGTGCTAATTTTTTCGCTTGAATTTCGTGCCTTCGATCAAATCCGGTGTCGCTTTTCTCACTTCATTCAAAAGACGAAAACAATCTGGATCATTTACGCAAGCAGCATGCCATGTGACTGAGTACGTAGTCACTTATCCGTTGACAGGTGCAGTATAGGCTTTGCACCATTGACTTCAATACAGCTTCTATTTTTATATGTAAGCCTTCGCAGCGTATCCGCCGAGGACAATGGAACAATGGGGGAATCTCGTTTCGCGGCTATCTCTATAGGTCTTCTTACGACAGTTCACGCGTGCAAATGCGATTAATGCAGCAACGGCTCTTTCCTGATCTGTTTGACGCACATGCTCGCACGTCATGCCCTTACTGCGTCGATTGGGTCTTCCATCTGATTATGAAACAATGCCAATCACGGAATTGAAATGGTGGCGAGAACCTTGGTTTTGCAATTTTTGTCACGGCCACTTACGCACGTTTGAACGATATGCGCGTTGATGGTGCTAGAGTTGCCCAAATTGGAGCTTCCTGGGATGTATCGGACGGTAACCTCATGCTGAACAGTCAAACCATAGAAGCTATCTAGTACAGAAAGCTGGCGTTGTTTTTTTTCCAGATACCGATAGAGGTTATGCCCCACCATCTATTTTTTTTTTCGTACTATTCACGTGGTCATTCGTGTTGTCTATACTGGTTTCGCTAAATGCCTTCAAAGAGATTTTGTGTTTTTAAATGAATTTGTGCAATGGTGCTATGACGAGTTCCTCCGATGACTGTTCCTTTACTACTAAGAATGTAGTTTTAGTCTCGCTATCCGACCATAGCAATCAGATTCCTGTGAAGCTAGTATACGAAGGCTCCTGTGACTGCTTTCAAATACTTACGGGATCGCTTATAGGGATACTAAAAAAACAAAAGCAATGAATTTGTTTTGAATGAGAAACTGTACTCTGGGAACTCTACTTCTATATGTTATGCTCTCATAAGTTAGTCATTACAAGTGAAAATAAAGGTTCACGTTTCAGTTTAAATTTTCGCTCTTTAATATCTGTGCGTCACGTCAAAGATTTTAAACTGTTTTTGATATCCTCTTAACATTGGCTCGATGAAAGTTTCTAGAACTTCGTATGCTAGGTCTATGGGACCCACAGAAGGCAATGTACTTCCTTTTTATTAATTAGAAACGTTGAAACCAGAAGATACCTTCAGAATTTATGACGTCACTGTATTTGGTGCACAAATCCTAAGGTTGCGTTTCCGCGCGCTTTTTTTTTTGTTTCCGCACGTTTCCTCGCTTAGCAAGCGTCGCATCGTAGTGCGAGTGGTCCTTTTGGAATCGAGAAATTCTGCCTCAACGAATACTTAAGATATCAAACCGTTGGGCAAGTTGTGAGTCCATTCAACTGACAGCAACACCACAAAGCACAAGGGATAACAAGAACGTAGACGAGCACTGAACTTACAACTGAAGTTCGTTTTCGAAGCGGAGCAGAATAGAAAAAATGTAAAACAAGACCGGCGTGAATAAAACATTACAAACCAATATTTGCAAAAGACCAAAAAGAGGAAACACCCTACATGATGTACGGTGGTGCACTTCTTCTTCTTCTTCTTCTTCTCCTCATCTTATGGCTCTTACCCAATGCAGGGGATTGCCCGAGTGTTAGTTAAGCTTGTTTTGTTTTTTTTTCTTCGCAATACTACTCGTATATGCTAGGGATAGGTTTCAAAACAAATCAATACTGAATAATAATAATTAAACGTTTAAAAGAACGAAGAATTTAGCTCTATATTTTTTTTTATCTGACTGATAAAATCCTCTATTGCGCAGTAATTATCCCCGTGACTGTAGCCCAGAGTAGAAGCGTTGAATAATAGAACAACTGATTCGGATATTTTCAGACCCAAGTTTCAAAGAGGTGGTGCTTTGAATTTTCTTCTCAATGACCTATACCAGTGACAGGATAGAAAGTAATGACTGATTGTTTCCTCCTCCTTACAGAAGTACACAGAGGAGACAACGCTTGACATGCTCTATGCAGGTAAAAGTTGAGGGAGGAAACCGGGCAGCGAACTTTGGTTATGGCCACTTCCATTACACCCGACCGTGATACCTCACTTTTCTAGAGAAATTATAGGTGCCTCTATTTTGGAGAAGCTGTCAAGACGGGCTCTGATAAGCTTTTTTTGAAAGTGAAGGTGCGGAATTGTGCAATTGTAATGTATGTTGTCTGGGGGAAAACCGGAATGATCGGAATTAAAAGCGCCGCCTTTGCTAAAGAATCAGCGCTTTCGTTTAAAAGCAAACCCTTGGGTCCTGGTACCCAAACTATGTGGAGACATTGTAGGTGTGCAGGAACTAGTATTCTGAAAATCTTTAGATGAGGCGTTTCCCCAGATGCAGAGAGAGAATAACACACAGATAATGAGTCAGTGATGATTTCTACTACTGTATTCAAACTGGGTAACTTTTGGAGAGCTAATATTGTGACCATAGATTCAGCTATAAAAACTGAGATGAAATCCAGCAGTCGTTACGAAAAATACCAATCAAGTTGAGGGCAGAATATTCCTATGCCAGCGTTTTCCTCAGTTTGCGAGGCATCTGTTGCAATAACCACATTCATCGGCAGATTATTTAGATGTTCTTGTAATAGTCCATTTAAAATTCCGCGAGGTAATCATTTCAAACGGTTCGGAAAAATATTGTGGTAGACAATGTCTGTGAATTTAGGTTCCATGGTCAAAGGACGCAGGTCACGAATTTGTACCTTCAGGGAAGCGAGTAATGTTTGTGCAAACATGATTAGTGGTTTGCGGAATCTGGGCCAGTGCTCAGAGAAAAATATATCGGGATTGGAGATGAAAATTATTTTAGTATAGTAAGACAGTGTTTCGTACAACTGTAACAAAGTCTGCACCGTAAGTAGGTTAAATTGGTTTAACAGGGGTGGTGTTTTCGCTTCCAGGTATAACACTGCATTCGCCACATATTTTGGAAGGCCTAAGCACAGCCTTAAAGCATCTCGCTTTATTAGTCCGAACTTGGTCAAATTCAAAGAACAAAGCCGAATTCCAATACCGGTCATATGTACATTTTATAGACCATTAAAAGTGTTTTTCTTCTCATACCTGATCTGCAGCTGCTCAGCCTGCGAAATACACCCATTGCCCATGCTCTTTTTGTTGTGATATATTTAATATGAGCTTGCCAGTTTAGTTGTTCGTTATATATTACTCCGAGGCGATGTATGTCAGCAGCCATACCGAAAAAAGCAATGTCGTCCGCATAAACATAAGTCTGCACCCCTGATAGAATAGTAATAGTACACATCAAGATGTTGAATAATGCTCGTGAAAGTACTGATCCCTGTGGCACGCCTCGGGTCTGCCTGTGCTTGCAGGAAGAAAAGCCATCATTAACGCAGTAAAACTCCCTTTCCTTTAAAAATTAAGTCATTCATGCTACAATATAAGGATGAAGTCCATGGCACCGTAAACATTTTAACACAGAATGTTTGACACTATCATATGCTTTACTGATGTCTATGGTAACTAACGCAGCGTACTGTTTTCTATGCCGGACAATGTGAACCCGACTTTCGAGGTCTACGTGCGTATTGCAGGTTGAATGTCCAGATCTAAAGCCGATTTGGCTGGGGCTCAATAGCTGTTGGTCTTTCACAAATCTTGTTATACGACCATGAAGGACCCTTTCAATAGGTTTCACGGCATTTGATGTTAATGCTATTGGTCTTATATTGTCGATATTAAATCCAGCCCCTTGTTTTTTAAGCAGTGGTATGATTTTATCAATCCTCCACTCATCAGCTATCCATGCCGTCTTAAGGGAGTAGTTTATTAGGCTTTACAGATCTGTGGGGAATTCCCGATATATTATTTTTAGCAGTGAGTTTGTAATTCCATCAGTCCCTGATGCTGAGTTTGGCAACCTTAACAAAACCTGATCTAATTCAGAAATCGATACTGCTGTGTACTCAAAAATGGTTGGTGTATAAATCGATGGTGGAAGGCGCCTTGTGAATCTATTTTTTAACCCTTAAGCTAATTGATTAACCTTTTCCTGTAATTCTTGCGAAGTGTAAACCACTGAGTCCACATTTCCTGGCATCGAAATTTTCCTTGTACAACGTAGAAAATGGAGCAGTGCTCGATTATGTTTTGGCTTAGATAGGTAGTCGAAGGGATTCTTACATTCCTCTTTCGCGCGTGATACTGTACGTTTAAATCTTGCCGCAAAGAATTGATAATCTTTCCAATTTTGTGGGCTTAGATTTCGTATAAGACGTTTCCATGCCACTTTTCTCCTTCTGTAGTCCCGCGTACATTCAGTTTTCCACCATCGACTAGGTGAAGCACTCTTGGTTGACGCCAACGTAATCACAAATTCCGAAGTGTTTTTTGATATTTCTAAAACAGAAAGAACGTTCTTACCGAGGTCTACATTTATATCACCGGATACTACCATAATGTTAGCGCGAAAACAGTCTTTAAACTTTTTATAATTCACCAGTGTTTTAGATTTTCTTTCAAACGATTTATGGGAAACCCAATTTCAAAGTATACCGGAAGGTGATCACTGTTTGAAGAGAAATCAACTGTTCTCCAGGACTTCAGCGGAACACCTGGGCTACAGAACGTGAGATCTACTACGGATCGTGCTCGACCACAAACAAACGTAGGCTACTTCATGTTTAGGCAGGTAAAATTTTCATGCGTACTCCAGTCCCACAGAAGAGTACCAGCAGAATCTGTTCTAAAACCCCATGACACGTGATGGGAGTTGAAATCATCAGTGAGAATTATTTCATTCTTGCAGCTACCTAAGACACAGTCCAATTTTCGCGTATTGTGTACGCCTGAGGAAAAATATGCATTTATAATCAAGAAAGGGCGGCATCCTGGTATGTTGATGTCAATTGCTAGAATTTCACAGTCGGAGGACATAAACTGACAAGCCAGACTCGCTGTGTGGCAAAATTTGTTTGATAATCATATTACTACACCGCTCCTTATTGAAGGGCGATCTAACCAAAATATTTCAAAATATTTAAAATGATAATTTTAATAGGCATGAGCCAAGTTTCTTGCAATGTTATTAAGTCGGGATTTAACTGATTAACTAAACAAAATATATCTGTTGAAGCGGGAAACAAAGAACGACAGTTCCACTGCGGAACTTTTAAAGTATCTATGGTGATGCGTGAAAGACTTCGGCAACGACTGTTTCCAAAATACTTTCTTTAAGAATGCGGGCGGGATTCGAATCACCTGTTTTGGTTTTTGAATTGGGGCACGTAAATTCTACAGGGGAACCAGTTCGCTTTTGGCGCCTGCCATCATGGCTGATTTTCATCTCGTCCAAAAATTCTACTACATTCAACGTGGAAGGTTCCGGTGCAGTAGGCTTTGGGTTTACCTAACGTTCCTGCGGCGATGCTGAATTAGACACCTCTGCGGCGGCGGCTGTTGTTACGCAATACGTCAGACAGGTCATCGGTGCTACAGCTTTAGAAAGTAGTTGTGTCATCCGTGAAAAAAACAATTGCGAGACACACTCACTCACAGTAGTTATTATTTGATCGAATGCCTTCGAAATTGCTTTTTCAACTGCTGACTAAACAAGTTGCAAACGTTTCGCCTCAATTATTTACTCTTGCCTCGCAGCAACACCAGCATACCCGCAAGTCCGATCTTTTACAACAGCAATGGCTTCTCGTCGTGAACATTTTAGCCTACCCATTATTTCTGGCAGCTGGATTTTGTTTAACCTTACCCGGCAATTCATGTAATCAGCTGCATGGTCTCCTCCATATAGACAGCACTTTTCTATCTCAGCAGTGCATTTATTTGAAGGATAATTAGCACCACAGGCTCGGCATCGGGAACCTGATTTGCAACCCCCTAGGTTGTGGCCAAAACGCCAGCGGTTCTGGCACTGAAGAGGACGAGAATCTCGGCGTTCTACACGAAAGGTGAGCGGCCATATTTTCAACTCAGATGGGCAAGAAGTGCCGGCAACAGTGACTATAACTGATTCTGTGGGAACTTTCGCACCATTCACTACGTGGTTACACCGCTATACGACTATGACACTAACATCCGACAGCTTCTCCAGAGTCTCGGTTGGTGACAATCGAGAGTCAACTCCTCGAACGAATACCTTTGTACATGCCAAATGAGGCCGAATGAACGCACTCAGCGGAACTGACACAAATGCATTGCACTGTAGGAGGTCCGCAACAGATGATGAATCTGATGATCTACATACCATGCCACCTCTTCCAAACTGTCGAACGTCGCTTATCAATTGAAAGTGCGATGTCATAGTCTGGAGCTCTGGAGCTCTGGTTGGACAGCTTTTAGGTTGTTCAGCCTGATAAATCCCCCACTCGAAGAAGGCACCAGCGCAACATAGATGCTGTGAACACCACTGCGAAAAAAGTATTGCAACGGCAGTTCATCATTAGCTTGAGAGGCTGACCAAAGGCTGTGCCCTTGGCCAGGAGACGAGTTAGTCATTGGCACGGTTGCAGTTGTCTAAACAATAGTAATTGATACCGCTCAAAAAATCACGCCGGTCAAATTCACCCAACACTCGGAAAAACCACCAGCCGAAGTCCTAGGTCAGCAGCTTCAACTTCAGCAGCAGCAGCTTGGTCGGCACTGGCAAAGGAGAGCTCGATCAGGGTCGACCTCCGAACGTGATGCTCACGTTCTGATGATTATGGAAAGGACCACCTGGCCTAGTCCACTCCTTTGTTCCGATAGCGATCTTCTTTTTCTGTCTGAGCGATGGGTGGGACGCTCACGCAGATATTGCCAAGTCTAGAAATCTTTGCTGTCACAATTAGATGGCGCGTTAGTTGGGAATCAGATCGCCCCACGATTCGACACCTTTCTAACAGGGGTTGGCATCTAGGTTTGCCACTGGTCAATCACGCATCGGCTGGTCTGACCAGTATACTGCTTACTGCATGGCAGCAGGATGCCGTACACCACAACTTCTATACATTTGTGTGGCGGTTTCGGTGCTTCACGTGGGAGCCATTCTCTTCCTCTAGCGATATCATTTTCACGGCAATCCAGAACAGCTTCTGAGGCGGAGGGAATGCCACGAGAACTTGGACACAGTAACAATGTTTGCACGCGTGGCCGCACAAGATACCTCCAGGAATATGATGTGCTCAATGGCTCCGTCCAAGCAGTGGCCCTTGGGGAGACTTCCTAACAGGTTGACACACAATGGCGCTTGCGTGGCCGTTTTCTCACGCGCGCAGCGTGGTAACATATCTCCCTTCAAGGTTCACCCTGTTAGCGCCATCTCCAGGCAGGCCCGCAAGGTGGTGATCGCTTAATTGGGAGTCGCGAACAGCTCAAACATGACGTGCCAAAAGTTGAAAATACTCTACATTGACCGCGAACTTTAAAAAAACTGAAAAGGGGGATAAGGGCCCAACGGCCTTTAGAACGCGTGCGCCTGACGGAGGCCCTACGCGCACCCATCATGCCATCTCGCTAGTGATGACGAAAAGGCTCTCCCAAGGAGGATTTTAAATCCTCCTTGGGCTCTCCAGTTGCTGAGCTCTGAGGACCGCCAGCCTTACTTGCGTGTATGTAAATGGCCAGCCAGTTACAAGTTGGAGAAGGTTCGCTATGTAGCTCAGTGAGTAGAAAGAAGCGCGCGACGCTAGAAGCAACGTGAGACGCTGAGAAGCAACGTGAGATGGTATAAAAGAAGTAATCGTCGTTCTGCCGTCAATCGCTGTGTTTTGTCGTCTACTGGCTAGGTCGGTGAGGCTATGCTTCTTTATTCGTTCTTCTTTATCAGTCACGCCGACGTCAGCCAACAACGGCGATGACGCTCTACGTAGGATTACGCGCCCATGAGCAGTCTTCCAGAACATGAAAACGAGCAGTGGGATGGCGCTGAGATTGTGCCGATGGGACATCAACTTAAGACTCAGTCGTTCATAACTTTCTCGCTGGTATTGTAAGCACATTTCTGTTTTGGCTTCGCGAAGCGCTCCCAATTCACGCGTGTTGATAAAGGCACGTAACAGCAACTGCGCTTAGTATGATAGTCTCCATTGTCATGTCAAAATAAGTGTGTTAGTATGAATCGAAGGGCGTTTGCGGAAGTGCATTTGCTCGGTGATGAAAATGAGATATCGCATCAATTCATTTTCGCCGGCCAGCCTCTTCGCGCGTCATCTAAGTTGAGGGTTGGCAAACTTATGAGATGAACGGCAGAGTTGCCCGAAAGCAACATTGCGAAATCAACAACCCACAGCAGAGCACCCCCGTATTCTAGAACACCCCTTCACTCAACGCTCCACCTTCACTGGAGAAAGCCGATAAAATTGCCATCTCTAGGCAGTAAAAGTCACTGCATATCAATATAATTTGCTGCTGTTCTTGAGTAGCGCAGTGTCATTTTTGTCCGAGCAGCGGCGCAGTGCGCAGCCTTGTCAAGTGAACGGTGAAAGTCGAGTTGAGGAGCGTTTGTGAATACGGGGGTTAGTATATCCCCGAAATACGATGCTGTCACCTCTTCAAATTCGTACAATGCGCTGCACAGCCGTAAAGTACGCAATATTACGCTCCTCATAAACTCATTTTTATTGTATCACAAAAGCTTTTACCAACGCTCGGCTCAGACCATGCCGCAGTGCTTGAGAAGCTTCACTATTATTTGAGATCATGTGGGTTCGGTTAACAAGACGCAGATAATCAGGTTTATTGGAGAGTGAATAAGAAACAGTGCATATATATATATATATATATATATATATATATATATATATATATATATATATATATATATATATATATATATATATATATATATATATATATATGAAGCGGACCGGAGAAGAAGAAGCACGAGAGCCGGGGCAGGAGAAAAAAGAGAAGGATGAAGTTAGGAATATTGCAGATTAAGATGGACGCCAGTTCCATACTGAGGCTGTAATGCTCTTCCGTTAGTTTAAGTAGGAACACTACATTATTTTGGCGCAGCCGGCCATCGAAGCCAACATATGGGTGCCGTTCTTCGTTGGCGAGACGTCCGCGGGCAAGATCATCTTTTCGATGTACCAAGTTCAAGATGAAGCAGCGGCAGACCTACCTCATGACATCCGCTCAGAAGAACTCATGAACATGGTTGTGGGAAAGGCAACCGTGGACACTAGTGAACTACGACGGAAAGGTGCTGTAAAAGTCAACTTGCGTGTGGCGACCTTCTACAACCTAGTTCTTGAACCAGCGGGTCGAAGAGACTGAGGATCACGGTCTTCGACGGAAGATGTGAGCTTTGTTTTGAAAGCTTTCCAGCTGCAACAGGAACAGATTGTGCAACAGAACCAAATAATGACATCCTTTATAAGCTCTCTAAATGCTGAGAAACCCTGAATTTGTAGAGCCTGATTCGTTCGACGGTATGTCTTAAATTCCAGAAAGTTGGCTTGAGTTCTACGAATATGCCACTGAAAAAAAAAAACAGGTGGCTCTCTGATGACGATAAAATCACTTATGTGTGTGTTTACTGGAGATATTTTGCATTCAAGTGGTATGAAATATGCATTCAGGAAGACAGTGACGACTCTTGGAGTCAGTGGAAAAAGAAACTTTTGACTGCATTCGGAAGCAATCTAGTACATATATGGAGTACACCACTTTGTTTCAAGTCCGAGCAAAGCTCTCTTGTCGAGTACTTCTTCGAGAAACGCCGTCTGTTAAGGTGGTAGGCCACTCAAAAAACAACATTTTTTTAAGGCAGGCCGCGTTGAAATAGCTTTTTCCTCAAGACCAGCATATCAGTGCAATTTACCCAACTACATACAGTGCAAAATATTGAATATTTATTTATTGGGAGGTAATTTTGTCAAAAATTGCATCAACAGTGCTAGCCACGCCAGCTGTGATAAGTGACTAATGGGTGGCTTTATTCAGTAAAGCTTTGACATTTGTGTAACTAATCGCTGGAGCTATGTAATGAACTAGAATAAATTTTATGCAGTGAATATCAAGGAAGTAATGCTTTGCTTCCATCTACGGCCGTAGTAGCCTTAATAATGCATGGATTACACACTGTAGTATTGAAGCAGGTGCTAATACGGTCACCAAGACTCCTAGATGACCTCCTGGAGTGTCTTCAGAACATACCATCAACTTCGGAAACAAGCATAACCGCTAATTCAAGCATCTCTTTCAGTCGGAGTAATGCTGACTGGTCAAGCCGCGATCAGCGAGAACCAAGCCACCTCTCAAGTAGCACGGATAACTTGACCTGGCACGCTCCTAGAGGTCGAGTGAATAATATCGACACTGAAGCTCAGGAGGATTTGACAGAAAAAAAACCTGATAAATGAGGGTGATCAGCCTGACCCGATGACTCCAAATGAAACTGTTTATTTAGGTTGCTCTAGCCTACTTCACATTCCCGTCAAAGTAGAAAACAAGCCGATGATGGTCCTTGTAGACAGCGGTGCATCTGTGTCTATTGTAAATGCCAAGATGGTGGATGCTCATCACGTGCATAGTGGGAGATTCCTACGGGTACTAAGCTATGATGGAAAAGTAACGTTGCATGCTCAGTGGGTCTTTGCAAACATAGAGTTCCAGGGTCAGAAAAGAGAGAGTGCAGTGTTGGTTGTAGAGGGGGTGACGTTCGACTATTCGCTATCAAGACCAGATATAAAGAAATTAAAGATCAACGTATACTGGGACGATGTGGTTCTAGTCGAGGCCGTACAAGGAACGAGACATATCAAGGTAGACAACATAACCTACGAGGTGTCAAGTGCGCGGAGGATATCGCAACGACCTACCCTTAACTTGTATGCAGAGAAAGCTGTTTTCAGGCAATGAAGTGATACAAGGTTCTTTTTGAACTCGCTGACAAGACCATCATCTGAAAATCACCTTACAATATGTTAAGAGAGCGAAAGATTTGGCTCAAGAAAGAGTTGCAGGAGATGCTAGATGCTGATATCATATGACCATCGGTATCACCCTTCATTTCTGTCATAACGATTGAACCAAAAGAAGACGAAACCTTCAGATTATGCGCCGACTACAGGGTTCTCAATCGTCAGGCAGAACTCATACCATTTCTCATGCTGAAGATCGACACAATTATAGATGAGTCTGGTGGTTGCCGACATTTTTCCCGCATAGATTTATGCAAAGGCTTCTGGCAGAACACACTAACCAAAGAAACAAAAATTTACACAGCTTTTATCACGCCATTCGATCTCTACGAGTATAACCGGCTTCCTTTCGGTAGGAAAAACTCGCCAGTGTGGTTCCGGATCATAAACGACGTGCTAAAGCCATACCTTGCTGTTTTCTGTAATGTGTACAAAAGAACACAAAATAGTCTTCTCCGAAACAGAGGCTGAGCACCAGGACCATCTGTCTCAAGTGTTAAACGCCTTGAGCTTGGCACATCTCAAGGTTAATTTTAAGAAGACTGCATTTTTTTTAAAAAACGGTTTTGTTTCTCGGACGAGTCTTCTATGGGAACACCGAAAGCATGAAACAAGAGTCCGTCGAGAAAATCCCCCAGAAGAAACATATGATGTCCATTGACTGCATGTGTTTTTGCGATTGGCAGGACATTTCCGATCTTTCATAAAGGAATTTGCTGTCAAAACTAGATGTCTCACACGTTTAACACAGACAGATGTTCCTTTTGAATGGAGTGACGAACGTGAGATAGTCTACCGTGACTTGGTGCACAGAATTTCTTCTGACCCTCTCCTGTGCCTACAAGACTTCACTTTACCCTTTGAATTGAACACTGACGCCTCACATTATGGGGCTGGTGCAGTGTTGTATCAAAAATGTATTGAAGCATCCAGCTGAGAAAAGCGACACGTAGTAGGTTACTACATTTACACGTTAAAGCCATCTGAAAGTAACTACACTACTACCGAAAAGGAAGCTCTGACCGTTATGAAGGCCATTGAGTACTTGCGTACGTACCTAGAAGGTACGAAGTTCACTTTGTTCACCGATTACCAGGCCCTCACTCATCTTTTGAATATGACCCAAACTAAAGTGCGTATTGCTATATGGGTGAATTACTTGTAGCAATTCGATTTTACCATCTCGCACCGACCAGGACCACTTTTAACCGATGCGGAAGCACTATCAAAGTTGATGGTACGAAGCAACACAGAACAATCCGAAGAAATCAATGAAGTGAAGCTGTGGAAAGGCTCCAAACAACTGGTTTTTACTGATGGTCGGTATCAAGTGCAACCAACACTTGTTTCCAGGGTCCTTTATTTGTACCACGATAGCCCAGAATCTGGAGGACACGACGGATTTTGGCGCACCTACAACAAATTGGTGAAAACATTTTCACAGCCTCACATGAAAAAGACGTCAGTCAGTACGTTCGTTACTGCCATGTGTGCCAAGTCAAAAAGTCAAGTATGAACAGCCTACGGATGCTATGATACTACCTTGCCACTAGAACGTGCCTTTCGAAGTAGGTCACCTGGATTTCACTAAACTCAATAAGAAACGAGAAGGAGTCAAGAAAACGCAAGCTTTTCTTCTGGCCATAGATGAATGCACGAGGATGGTCGCGGCACGAGCAGGAAAAGATGTAAATAGTGTCATAACCCTCCTGAAAAGAGACATGTTTAAGACTACGTGGTCAATCGCATGCGATAACGGCCCTGCGTTTAAGATCGAAAGGCTAGCAAGATGGACTCGGGATCACAATATATCGATCAAGTTCTGTGTTCCATACCATCTCGCAGCCAATGGGCTGGCATAACGTGCCATACGGGACGTGAAGCAGTACACCGAGATGTACGATAGTTTTCCTGGTGGATGGAAATGTTCTTTAGAAGCCGCCGTGGAACATCATGATCGATCCCACACAAGTGGCTTGGGGTGCATTCTACAGTACGCCTCTTCAGGAGAAACCCCTTATCTGCAGGCAGACCGTGAGTTGGCCCTCTTGGAAAACATCAAGATCGTCGAGGAGAGGCAAGAAAATCACAGGAGGAGAGATACCGAAAACGAGTTGAAAAGAATTTCGACAACAGGCATCGAGCAGACATGCCAGATATTCATGTCACCGACCTTGTACTAGTGAGAAAATGAATAAGAGATGACAGTGCCAAATTTTACGTTTCTTACTCTGTGACCAAAACAGCCACCCACAACGGCATTTTGAAGACTCTCTGGTGCACTGGTGAACATGAATCAGTGGAATGTGCTTCAATTGGAAATGTCTTCAAATATTACCCAAGGAGATGTATATAAAAAAAACCGGGAAGGGTGAAGCAGTATGAGCCTTGGGACGGAAGAAGTACGAGAGTGGGGGCAGGAAAGAAGATGAGGATTAAGTATGGGATAAAGCAGATTAAGGTGAATGCCAGTTCCATGCTGAGGCCATAAGGCTGTTTCGTTTTTTTTTATGTAGGAACAATACTATATGATAAATGAATGCTTTTATTGCGCATGAAAACATTTAGAGCGCAAGCAAAACACACAAAGGACGACCGCTACTTGCCATTGTTTGTTTAAAGGTTATGTGAGTAGCGTTTGTTCCTTGTTTGTCTTTCTTGTGTGCTGCGTTTTTCTTGCGCTAAATGATCCTTACCAATATGCACCAACTAGAACCTTGGAAAGACGTATCATATACATAAAGAGTGTGCGCAGGAATGCAGTAAAAAGAAGGTTAACTACCAATGATACCTTTTATATCAGTAATATTCTGTATGCAAGCTCCACGGTGGAAGTGCGTCTGGCGTAACGTCTCGTCACCGATAAATATACAGTATTCAACTTATAGGAGCAACGAAAATGCATGGTTAGAACGTTGAAATTAGGAATAATTGAAAACATGGTGCTGATCCTTCGAAAATGAAAAAAAAAATTGGCAGATCCCACGTACAGTGGAAATCGATGATATGCGAAGCACGTATGAAGAAGGCTGACACGTCACTTTAAGACCAGCCCAAAGTTACGAGGCAGAGATAAATTATGCCGTACATGACTTCCATGTCATGATTATAATGTTTGGACGTGTCATTTACCTTCGCCATCTATTCACGTCACCTAATACCAAATTTGGTATATGTTTAGATAGGGAAACGGCCGCTAGCATGCTTTAAACGTAGCCTGTAGTCCAGTTTACATGACACGGATTTCATTATTATCATGTTTACACCAGTCCCATACCTTCGTCATTCATTCACGTCCCGTAATACCAAATTTGATATATGTGAAGCTCGTGCAATGGCCGCCAGCGCATCATGAGTGTGGCATGTAGTCATGTTGTTACATGACACACAAGTCATATTTTCATGTTAGGGTCTGTCGCTTGTGTTTGTCACGCAGTCTTGTCATACCATAACAGTTTTTCAACATGTCATGTGAATGAAATTCATGAGTTATGACATACACGTCATGCATTTTATGTTATGACTATTCACTTATCATCGTCATACGGCCATGTTATGCTATACTAATTTTGGTATGGATAATTTTATTGAAATGGCCAGAAGATCTAAAAGCCGTAGGCGGCTAGACAGACAGACAGACAGACAGACAGACAGACAGACAGACAGACAGACAGACAGACAGACAGACAGACAGACAGATAGATAGATAGATAGATAGATAGATAGATAGATAGATAGATAGATAGATAGATAGATAGATAGATAGATAGATAGATAGATAGATAGATAGATAGATAGACAGACAGACAGATAGACAGATAGATAGATAGATAGATAGATAGATAGATAGATAGATAGATAGATAGATAGATAGATAGATAGATAGATAGATAGATAGATAGATAGATAGATAGATAGATAGATAGATAGATAGATAGATAGATAGATAGATAGATAGATAGATAGATAGATAGATAGATAGATAGATAGATAGATAGATAGATAGATAGATAGATAGATAGATAGATAGATAGATAGATAGATAGATAGATAGATAGATAGATACGCTCAAATTTGCCGAAGTTTGCTAAGAAATGCTTTGCATATAAAAAATTAAACTTGTACATATTGGTGTAGCTAGGCCTTCTAGGGAAATATACGAGAAACATAGAGTAGTGTATTGTGAGTAAATAATTTGAGTATTTGTAGCACTGGCAAGAATATCAAAACTGTTGTGTGTGTGGACACTTTAGACTCAACAAATACGTTCCTTGCAGTTCGCCTGCGACGGCTTTCTGCTCTCTCATAGTAGAATAGCAAGTACTCTGAATCGAACACTTTTTCTGAAGACAAATGACATTTTCATGGAAGGTCAATGATTCATAGGGATGGCTCACTGCTGTCCCATAGTTGAGTACGAAGTACTGAAAATTATTAAACACTTTTAAACACATATGTCGAAATTGAAAATAGTGACGGATCTGAAGTACATAAAACTTAGTCAATGTTGAATAAGAACCACGACTTAGCTACAAATTGTGTTGACGCTAGAACCATCGGCCATTCGAGCACCTAAGATAAGATGTGATGTCGGCAATGAGAATTGTGGACATCACGAATATTTAAACTTTGCAACGTCTCATGCAGTCATGTCATACCATACCAGTTTCGCAACATGTCATATGAATGAAATTTATGAGTCATGACATACACGTCATGCTTTTTATGTTATGACTATTCACTTATCATCGTCATACGGACATGCTTATCATCGTTGCTGAACATGTTGAGACGTTGGATCACAAAATAAATTTTGAAGCGACGGCCATCCCGGAAAGCGAGCCGAAGTGGGGGAGAAGGTTGTTACTCGATCCGAGTCGTGGCACATACGGAGGACAGCCCATAATATCAACCGCTCCCTCGGAACCCTTCCCCCAGTGTATTCACACTGACTGCGCTCCACGGCAAAACTATAGAGAGAGAGAGGGGGGGGGGGGGTCATGAGCCACCCTGCGAGTGCTTTGAAGACGACACTGCTACGTAGCCTCCGCAGTCACCCCTGAGGAAGGAACCAAGTCGGTTTTGAAACGTCGGGTTTCTTCAAAACTTTTGGTTGGAGTCTAAATCATCACTTAATTTCTGAACTGCGTCCTGCAGCATGCGTAAACAAGCCAATGAAAGACTAAGAACTCCTGTCTGGGTTAGATATGATCGCGATCAAAAATGTCCAACGTAAACCGGTGTGATGTAACTCATAAAGGAGCATCAGTAAACTTTCAAAACCACAGCTGTGATTGGCAACACTGCAAGTGGAGTTGGCAATTTCCCGGAAGAGTATACCCCCCTGAAAGAGGGTATGGGCGAAGCACGCGCTTACAGCAAGTGGCGACTAGAAGTTTTCCAGTCACACTGAAAACTTTTTGATGAGATAGGAAAGTTGGTCCGCATGATGTGCATATGTCCGTACGATGGCTCACACACTTAAAAATCCTGGGAAGCCCTGCTCCGCCATCCAGACCCCAACGTGCAGCAAGACATCGTCAGTCAAGCTCTTGGCGCTCTCGTGTCTCAAGGAATTCCGTCCGATAGCTTAGGGGTGACGGGCAACGCCTGACGTGATTTACTTATTTTTAATAAAACATTTTTTTCTGTCTCTCCTGCATCTCTCTTGCCTTCTCAAAACGTGGGAGGCCAAGCTCGCCTCGACGGACCTAGACCAACAACGACGTCTCATCGCCAGGGCCAAGCAGGCAGCGAAGGCCAGAGGGGTCCTGGAATGAGGAGACCTCCCACCTAGTGTGTAAGCGGAACCTGCACCGCTGTACCGTTTCAAACAATAAAGTTTATTCCTCATTCTCTCTCTTGCATAGTATAGCCATTCATCGTATAATATGGAAATGTAGTGAGAAAGCGATGTGAGGATGAGGAAAAGGGAAAAAAAGAGAGCGAAAAGTAAGGCACAGCATATATCCTCGTATTGTATAGTGCAGAAAAAAAAGTGAGAAAGAAATGCGAGCGCAAGGAGAAAAGAAAGCCGAATAGGAAGGTGACCATCTTTGTTGCTTCCTCAATCTGGACGCCACTAGTACGTACGCCTGCGTAACATTTTCCCATGTTTTCTTACACTCTGGCCGATTGTGCGCAGAAAGTTTTGTAAAAAACGTATTCTACACTAGCACAGCCCACTTTCGCCTCCTACGTCATGGGATCCCTGCAATGCTCGCTTGTCTTCGAGAAACACTAGACTCATGTTTTAGGGGCGAAGCTCCTTAAGGCAGCACCCGTTCGTCTCTCGTCGTAGTGCATAACCAGTTTTACGTTTCTGGCTGCAAGGTGGTGCCGGTAGGAGATTTCTTCTGTTCGTCGTTGAACAATAAAAAATTCGCTGCGTGCGCGCTAACTAAATGCCGAATTCTCCTGTCTCTCGTTTCCCGTCAGCAGCCATTGGAATGTGCATTGAGCACTATCTTAAAAGAAAGGCTTGTTACGTTATACTCGCTCGGCGTAACCTCCTAGGTTTTAGAAATGTTTAACGAGCGTCGGGCCGCAGTGCCATGAATACAGTGAACTGGTATATACCATGAACTTGAGGTGGTTAAAGGTGGGAAGTAGACACGAAGCGCCAGCCGTAAGAGAGTGTGCTTGTGCCACCTTTTGTTTAGTCCTTGGAATGTCTGCTGGATGGCGGTGCTTCTATATGGGGAATATATGATAAAAAGATGCGAGAAGGTGTTACTTGGAATGTTGACTAGATGGACGAATGGACACACAAGCAGATGCATGGACGGACGCACGGATGACTGCACGGACGAATGGACGCATGAACAGACGCAGGGGTGGATGCATGGACGAACGCAGGAATGGACGCATGGATGGATGAGTGGACGCACGAACAGACGCACGCACGGACAGTAACACAGACGGACACATGGATGGACGGAAGCAAGAACGAATGGACGGACGCATGCTTCGCCCCACTCTCCATCATTCGTCCCGAGGATATGCTGCCATTTTTTCAGCTTTCCTCAGGCAGACGCGTGCGCACATTTATCACCTTGCTCTGTCTCACGGTCCCCTAAGTACGGCGCCTAAGCCTAATTCGAAGGATTCTGGCTATCCATACGCGAAGGTATATACACTACAGCTAAGCCTCCAGTCTTAATGATCGCTGGTTACGCTATATCGGTATCGAGCCGTGACATACGAGGGCGAGGAATCGGCACCCATAGATAAGCTCCTCGGAGTCTTCTGAGCACCAGAAGCTTTTCAGGGTATCCTCGCAATCTCAGTAGAGCTTACGCAAGCCACAACTCCTGTCTCCACGTGTTGTCCTAATATAACTCTCCTCGCTGCGTCAATGGCGAGGAAAAGAGAAAAAGAAGAAGAAAAATAAACGCTCGCTTGGCCGAACTTGACGGGTCAAGGTTTGCTGCCTTTTCGATAGAGTTACCGTATACGCAGCACCGCGTCGTGGGGACGCCGACGTTCTTCCACGAAGTAAACAGTCTTCACGTTGTGCTTGCACCGCGTACTTCTTCTGGCGGTTCATTGACGCATTTGGCCTGTTCCCGAAAAAAAAATAAAACTAAGGATACGATCAAGCAAAATCAGTCTGGCCTTTTACTCGCAGTGTTGATATTGTTCTTCTCTTTTCAACGATGCTACGCAGCGTGTTGCTTTACGTAGGAATGCGAGCGGGAGCCCTAAGCATGGCTTCAACTTTTATATCAGCCCGCGCGTGCGCACCGATATGGCGGTGACCTTCTGGGCAGCACAACCGTTACCGTAATACCCGCCTCCATCGCGAACCAGCTTTAAACATCTGTAATGGTGGAAGCTAAGGTTAAAGGAGTCCATGAGATGGCAGCTCAAAAAATTTGGTACTTCATTCTAGAAACATTATGCCGTTTAATGAGCAGGGAATTTGGAAAAATCTATATCAGCAAATGGTTAAGGCTTAAGCATATTTCCCCACGACCTAAGCAGCGTTAGACAAGAGCACAAAAGAGATATATGCTTGGAAAACGCTATTCGTAGGAATACATAATTTCCAAGAACTATTTATTTTGTGAAGGCTGCATTCTGCAGTAGCCAATTCAAAAAAAATTTATCTCAAGAAATAATGAAGACTCAAACTACGTTTACCGTAATAGGAGAAGCGTGCTTACACGTAAAAACACTATACAAACAGGGTAAAGGGATAAAACATGTGGACCATACTACTGAAAACTTCGCAAGTGCAATATAATTTGTAAAGGCAATTTCGCTGGAAATGCATTATTGAATTGGATCGCCACGTTACCTAAACTGCATAACCTCTAAAAATCTACAATATTGCTGAGGAATTCATTTACTTTGCAAAGCAATAAAGTCCACTCATTTTTATAGATAATTTGAACGGGCCTGGATTTAACGTTACATGAATTCTTATGGGTCACTTACCCACATAATGCAGTTGTTCACTGACATGAGTTAAACATGAAAACGAAGAGCTTACTTACACAAGACTTTAGCAGAATAAATGGCTATTGAAAATATTTTAGGTGAAACTAGCATGTATATTGACACAAATTCAAGAAAATATTTTCTGATATACAAGGTTTGAAATAAATTTAAAAAGAAAGCTCATTTCGCATCTATTTCTGAATAAGCTGCATGGTTAATTTGCTCAATGCTTGAAGAGTGCAATATTTATTGAAGCGCCTACGAATTGCCTTCCGCAAACTTACGGAAAGTATGAAAATGACCCCATACAGCGGAAGTGATGTGATGCATTCATTTCAAAAAAAAATAATTTTCTACGTCGTTTATTATATCCGGTAAAATTAGGACAGCATAGTAAAGTAATCAGTTTGAAAAAAGGTCTGTGAGTTTTTTAATCAGTCAGATATTTGCTCTAACTTCCCATGCAATTTACGTATTCTTGAGAGGGTGATGCTAAATTATACTTGCCCTAGATATCAAGCATGGCTTCAACATTTTGTTGCCGGTATGATGAACGCTATGCCGTATGTTGTATAACAAAAGTATATAAAGGCATTTCCTGTGCACCCAGGAGATGTTCGTTCAAAACAAAAATCTATCTCTCTCAATGAATATTCTTAAAGTATATATGCCCACTGGTCACTGATTACGGTAACATATGCTGGTGTTCACTTTTCTCTTGTCATTCTTTTTCTTTATCTCTCCCGCTAATCCTCTGTGAAATGAATGTATTCACGTGAATCCCTAATCTATTCAGTCGTTTCGTGTACACGAACACGGAAGCTATTGCAATCTCATTTAAGTGCCGCGCTCTCATGCATATAACAATCCCTCTCTCGAGAGGGACAGCTTGTGGTGCTGAAGCCTGAAACGATCTTGTACTAAAGCAGTTCAGAATGTTTAACGACATACCCTGGAAACATAAAGCAGCAGGCGAGCCCACAACAGTTAGCGAGACGGCTGGTCACGCACCGACGAAATGTGCAGCACGTAGGCAACGCACTTTCACCGCAGCTTCGCGCTCAAGAAAAACACAATTTTAGGGAAATTCGACGTACAATAAAACACACCGGAATTCTCGATCAGAGAGAATCGGTAACTACAGAACCGCCTCTTTCAAAATGGTTTCCTTTGAAAGTAACCTCGGAACGTAGGGTACAGGGTCCCATTCCCAACGATATGCAGCGGCCTTGCCTGTTTAACGAAAAACGTCTGCTCGCTCACTCGCAAACGAGAATCGACCAATGCCATTATAATATGCGAACGAATGAATAAATTTCCGCTGTCTAAGCAGAAATGGAGGGTCGACCGTTTCCGTGCTGCGCGAATCAAGAACAGTATTGCGTCAGCGAAATCATCCCCTCTTCTCCAGCGCTCCCCCCCCCTCCAACCTTCCTCCCGTTTCCCTCCACAGTACGCCCCAAGGCTGCACGAAGAAATCTCTGTCCCTCGAAAGGCTGGAGCCGCTTTCGCTAACGTCCTTGGGCAGCGCCATTTTCCTTTTCTTCCTGAGTGAACTTGAATTTCGCGTATTGCGTTTACTGGTGATTTTTTTTTTTCTCTCCGTTTTGCCGTTTTTCTTGAATCTCTGCCTTATTAAGTACCTTGAATTTTCTGGCTCCGCAATCGAGGCTGTGGAGACCTGGGAGCTCGATTTTGTGTTCCGAAGTTTCACAATAAATTCTGCTGGAGAAATAAGAGAAAAACCTAGTATTGCATGCTGGAGTCATTGTTTTTGCTGCATCGCTTGTTACCTTAGCTTAATCGAGTTGTGATTGCGGTGACTTGATGTTTATCTTCTACAACTAAAAAAGCTAAATTAACAGCTTAGTACGTTTTGTGCACTATACATTAGACAGCAGAAACGGTACAAAACGCTCTGTTTCTCCTCTCGGGAAATACAGCATTAGTGATTTGAAAAAAAAAGTAACCACAAAAATACTTGTTTTATGTGTACTAGAAGCTTGTTTATTCGACCTCGGTTAATTCGAACTTGGCTGATTCAAACTTAAGGCCTGGTTCTGGCGCGGCCTTGTATATTAGGAAAAGCTCCCGATAATTCGAGCCCGTCGGTATCCCCCAATACTGAATTCGATCTCGGAAGACCTGCATAGTTTTCATCCCGGCTCGCGGACGTCGGTCCCAAGTGATCACAATGTGTTGCAAAACAAAACGTATCCAACTTTGCTTGAGATTCGAAACAACAAAATAGCGGCCGTTTTTAGCACATGAGAATACGGACGTTGAACCGGAGCCCTTGAGGAAAGATAGAAATGATGATCGTGAGCCTGTGGCAGAAATGCAAGCAAATGCAAGCATTATATTATATTGCATAGCGTTCCTTCTGACATGTAAATAACTGTATTGTGCAGCCTAAATAGTGCCAAGAGTGTTATTTCTCATATATTTTAATTAACAGCTTACTGCTCACATAAGTGCATGGCGGTGCTTCTTTCTGGCGTATCACTGACTAATCAATTATGTCTACTGTTACAGTTGCATGAACGTTATTTACGAAATCACCTGCCACAAACAAAGTAGCGCCTTAGCCATAACAACGAGTCTAGA